>NC_056732.1:1520996463-1521098963 GCF_019279795.1 Protopterus annectens | reverse complement strand
CTTGTTCGGTATATATTTCTCGGAGGTACAGGCCAACACGGAAGGACTGTGGCTGACCAAGTTCGCAGATGACTGCAAACTGGGCGCCATAATTGACTCTCCAGCCGACACAAGCATCCTCCAAAAGGGCCTCATAGAAACAGACAACTGGTGCCAGAGCCATGGCCTCAAGCTAAACGCCAAAAGTGTATAGTCATCCCCTTTGGCAAAAACAGTGCCCACAAATTACCACATAGGTGGTAATCCATTAAGTACAGAAGAAGTAATTAGGGACCTGGGGACCCAAGTTGATAGCGATCTCTCATTTGACAACCATGTGGCCAAAGTGGTTAGAAAAACATTTTATATAGCCCACCTAATCATGAAGGGATTCACATCTAGATCAGGGGAGGTCATTGTACCTCTTTACTCATCCCTCATCAGGCCCATAATTGAGTACAATGCCCCTTTTGGGATGTACCTTATCAGACACCTGCAGCAACTGGAAAGACCCCAAAAGTACCTCACCAAGAGGATCAAAGGGCACAAATAGATGCAATATGCTGCCCGGTTAAAGAAACTCCAGCTCTACTCAGTGGCATACCGCCTGTTCAGAGGCGATCTGTGCCTGACATATAAAGCAATGTCCAACCCGGAATTAATGGACATGCTGCACCTCAGAAAATCCATATCCCATCGAGCCATGCACTCGAGAGACTTGAACCTCAGTACTGAAACAAATAGGACATGCTGGAGGGACAGATTCATAACCCAGAGGCTCCCTTCAATCTGGAATAAAATCCCAGTCCAGGTTAGGCAGAGTCCCTCATTGACTCTCTTCAAGAGGAATCTTGATGAGTGGATGGGAGATCATAGGTTTACCCCGGGTATCACTTCTATGTCACTGTTAGACAGAGGCACAGTATACTAACCTCGAAAAAGGGCATAGCAAAATTAATTTAAAATGGGTGGCAAAAGCCAAACACATTCTGGCTAGGCTTATAAATGCCCTAGGGCAGATAGCCTAGTATGAACCTATGAACCTATGAATTGAGGTTAGAAATAGACATAGATGTAGCTATGTACTGATAGCATGCAACACACACACTGCCAGTGTAATATCGGACACATGACCTGTGTGGTGGACGGACAACACATGATAGGCATACCTCTGTCCAACAAGAGGTTAGGCCCACAGTTGTGAGCTAAGCAGATAGACTGCATTCCAAGGTACACTAGTATGTACACACACACACACACACACACACACACACACACACACACACACACACACACACACACACACACACACACACACACATACACACACACACACACACACACACACACACACACACACACACACACACACACACACACACCCTGTAACACCAGTACTATGCAAAGCATTACACAACTCTACCCACAGTCTGTCTAGTTCCTAATCCTCCTACAAATATGTGGCCGCTCTGAATGTGCAGGTTCTCCTGTAAGAGTTATTGCTACCTGCTACCTGTATCACTAAGGCCCACACACAGGAAGGATGTCCATCACACAGGAAATGTAAAGGGACCATGCCCACATTCTGTAAGATTTTATAGTGGGCGGTTGCCATAACGGTGGTAATTCAATATATATATATATATATATATATATATATATATATATATATATATATATATATATTTATGGCTATCTGGATAAGTATATGTACATATATTTCCACCATATATCCTGGACATGGTGTAGCCATACACCAGCAGCTACAGTCCCAAGGTCATAGTGCAAGGGGATGACAGGTATGTATAGCAGGTATTTTACTAGACTGTTGCTATCATTGGGATTGTCTTCACAGACATGGTGTGTGTGGATGCTGACATTTGCTTATAACACGTGTGCCATTGGCTACTTACAGACATCCTAAGGAATCATTGTAATGTACCACTGCTAGCATGTAATGTCCCTGTGGAGTGCAGCAGAGATATTGGACACTATATGTGGCACTTCAGACACACCCTGTACAGTCCAGAGGTATACACATAATCCCTTAGTGCACCACATGTTTACCGGGCCTGACAATATGGATGTAGACAGCCGTGTAGATGGGTATAACACATAATGACTGGTATACATTTGGCACCATAGGTGTTGGATTCACACACTCCTGTCTGGCCTGACACATAATGACTGCTGGTAAAGGGGTGCCATGGACACATACCACCCACTAGATATTGACATATAGCATCCCACTGCTCTGTCTGACATACATGACATTTAAAGGAGGCCCAGCAGCAGTACATCTGGCAAGTATCTGCACATAACATCCCACTGGTTAAGTATACTAAGCTGCTAGGCATGTAACAATGCACTGTGCAAGCTACAGGCAGCCTGGCTCAACACTGACCTACATCTCATATGGGGGAATGCACATGTACCTGCATATATAGCAGGCTTGACAGCCATGTCACAGCACAGGGTATGATACACCTCTATGACAGTGCATAACCACAACCAATGTAAACACAGCCACAGCCACATATGGTAAGCTAGCATAATATTACAGTATGTGGAATATCTGTTCTACACCATCCTCATATGTGGCCACTCACAGAATGACCCTACATATACTGGGCTGCTACACAATTTGGTATGATGGCTGTGTGTGTGTTTGGCCCTACAAACATGTATGGCAAAATGGTACCATACAGTGGGGCAGAATGCAACATCTGATAGAAGGGGAGCTAGAACAATGACATCTACCACAGTCTGTGCACAGGTTGAAGTACATATTAACAATACAAACACTGCTGACATTCACCATCACTACACAGACCTCAGTACTGTACAAAAATCCACAGAATGTCCAGCGTATGTCATGAAATATGACCACTACTGTACATGACATGTGTCGCAATCTGATATATCACTGGCTTGTTATCAGCTATTATGATAGTATTTATGGTGTACAGCACATATGCACCATTTCATGCACACCATATGTACAAAGATTGACAGAGGTGTGGCTGACAGCAAATACACAGGGCCAGTATAGACATGTTGCTGTGATAACCTCATATATTTTCCATTGCAACAGGGTTTGTTGCAACATATGTCCTGAGGGATATGAAGTCAGTAACTGTCATGGCCTTCACCATCTACAAACTGCAATCTTCACACTATCTTCTGCATTCCACAGATTGATGCACTGTGGCTAACACATGAAACCATAGGCACAACACTGCCCAGTCTGCAGAGACCCTGCAGATGGGGATTCCTCATATACATGGAACTGACATGGGCAGTATTGCGCCATGTACAACAGGCATATCCCGACAAACACTGTTAAACCAACATTACTCCAAATTCAGTATAGCAGCACTTACAGTCTGTAGTCAGGTCAGACACATCCTCCTCCTGTTGGTTGCCCTCTTTCCACAGTGTATGTGTTTGGAGGTAAATCCCCAATCCATCTGGGATACTGTTTGCCAAACATCAGATCTAGTTCCTGCTCACAGTGACTGCAAAGGTTCAACACCACCATGATGTTCCTAGGTATTGGAGTGTGTTTCCATGCAATTGGCTATGGGATTATTACCACAGCTGTTCCACATGCAATCAGCTAGGGGAGGGCTGCAATTCATTCAGAGACCATCAGCTGATCATGAGCATCACGTAAAATACAAATGATGCTGAAGCAAGGCAGGTGTGGGTCTCCACATCTACCAGAGAGGGAGTGGGGGAGGCAGACAGAGGCAGATACATGTCAGGGAGGGGTGGGAGGGTAAAACTGAAGCATGTTTGTGTCACACACCTACCAGCACAGGTTATCAAACCCCATATAACTATGTAGTGCTGTCACAGTTCAATGCAGTTATTGGATGCACCACATGGGTTACCTGATGTGGAGCACTCAGAACGTATATGTGAGGGTGAGTGACATCTGCAACAGGGATACAGTACATATATGGCAGGTGTCATACACATGCCTGTCTACATTAACAGGTGCCAGCATCAACACAGGCACACTCACACAGGGACGCACACATATTGACACACTTGGCAGGGCCAGGAGTGCAACTCATCAGTAGTGGGATTGCCACAACACATCAATGTGCAGGTATCATGTGCACCACACGGGTCATATGGAGGCCATATGGGCAAAGAGTATGAGGAGATGTCAGACATCAGACAGCATGCTTCAGTATGCCCAGGGGGTTGTAGTGAGTGTGGATGAGGACACATGCACCATACAACACACACACACACGAACACACAGGGTGCCAGTTCTGACATGCATGGGTGCATGTCTACACGGTTGTGTGGTGGTCAACGATGCCAGCAGGCTGTACAAGGGTAGGCAGTGGGTATACCTTGGCACCAGGCCACATGACAATGGTCTGCATTGTGGCTCAGGCCTGTAGTTACTGCATTTGCCCACACAGGTGGGTATTGCATCCCCCATCCAGTCAGCTGGGTGACTATTGTGTGTGGCCAATGTTGTACATCAAATGCCATGTATGTGTTCCTTAGTCCATGACATGGATGGTGTCTGGGATGTGCACACCTCCCACATGCATGTACAGTGACATGTGGAACTGCACCTGGGGTGTCTGACCCATGTTGTGAACACAGATTATCATCAGATGTACCAGTCTTGCACACCTGTGGCCGGAACTGGTAATGGGCAGCAGGTTTACCCTTCACCAACATTGATAGCATGCCAACAGCATTCCCTGATGTCAGTGTTATCTGTCCATACAGGGCATGTTGTCAGGCATGATATGTCCATTGTGAATCACATGTGAAGGCACCACAGTTGGTGCAGGTGTCCATTGGGGAACATGGTGGAGGTGCACTGTCTCCATGTATGTGCATATTGGACAGATGGGCAGGGTGACATGCCCTCTGTAGCCCACTGCTATCTCTGCATAGTTACTATCAATGGCCAATATGCAGTGTACTACCCACATATTGGCTTTTGCCTAGGCATGTGTGTGCATATGACACATGGGTTGAGTGTGTGCTCTGGGTAATAGTGGGGTTGCTAATTTGGATTGGCTGGCCTTGATGTCACATGTATGGGTACAGCTTTGCACCCCAGCCTCCCAGTTAATTTACATCTGTTATCCCTGCATGGTTGACATTGTGATATATAGTAGGGCCACCATAAAAGTAATAAGCAAAACCCCCTCCACATTGGCCACACACTCACCTCTACACATGATACGAGTTACACACACACACAGACACCTGTCATGTCTAGGAGCTGAACCCCTACCAAACTAGTTTATTACACTACAGCACTATGCTGTTATACTACACGCCATGGACATTACTGGAGTACTTCTTCCCCAAAGGTGTATTTCACAGTGACTAACATCAGCAGGATTGCCAAAGTAGGGCATTTCAACTGTTCTGCGAGAGACTAGCCTAAAATGCATTGCTACCTACACAGACAGTGAGACACACACACAACATTCTACAACTGTCATGTGTGGGTATAGAACCCCTGACCAAGGTCTATATCACACTACAGCATGGAGCAGTTATAGGACACACCACAGGGATTACTAGAGACATCCTTCCCCAAAGGTGTATTTCACACTCAAGGACATCTGCAGGTTTACCAAAGTAGGGCATTTCACCTGTACTGCAAGTGACTAGCCTAAAATGCATTGCTCCCTACACAGACAGTGAGACGCATACACACAAAACATCCACGACTGTCATGTGTAGGTATAGAACCCCTGACCAAGGCCTATATCACACTACAGCATGGAGCAGTTATAGGTCTCACCACAGGGATTACAGGGAACTTTCTCCCCACAGTTGTATTTCACAATGAATTACGTCAGCAGGATTGGCAAAGTAGGGCATTTAAAATGTACTGCGAGTGAGTAGCCTATGATGCATTAATCCATACATAGACATTGACACACATGCAAATCATCCAGCACTGCCATGCGTGGTGATGGAACCCTACCATAGTTCTAAATCACACTATAGCAGTACACAGTTGCAGGATGTGCTACAAACATTACAGGGCTATGACTTTTTCAGAGGTATATTTTTAGGTGAGTGACCTCAGCAGCCTTGCTAATGTCAGGTATATGAATTCTAAGGAGTGTGTGTGACCTAAAAAGCATTGTTCGTCACTCAGTCAGAGACACAAATATTCACACATAGTTGCCAAGTCTGAGGTTAGAACACCTACCTAATTACTTTATCACACTACAGCAGTACACAGTTACAGGACGTGCTACAGAGATTACTTAGCTATGATTTCCCCAGAGGTGTATTTCCAGGTGACTGACATCAGCAACCTTGCCAAAGTTGAATATATTACTTCTACGGGGTGTGAGTGGCCTAAAAAGCATTGCTCTCTACGCATTCAGTCACACACACATACACACACACACACACACACACACACACACACACACACACACACATTCACATTCACACACAAGCACACAGTTGCCAGGTCTGGGGTTCGAACACCTACCTAACTACTTTATTACACTACAGCAGTATGCATTTACAGGACACACTACAGAGATTAATGTAATCTATGATTTCCCCAGAGCTAGGTGAGTGACATCAGCAGCCTTGCCAAAGTTGTGTATATGAACTGTAGCCTAAAAAGCATTTATCTCTGCACATTCAGAGACAGGGAGATATGCACACAAGCACACACTTACACAGTTGCCACATCTGGGGTTAGGACTACTACCTAACTAGTTTATCACTACAGCAGTACACAGTTATGGGACGTGCCATGGGAATTACTGAGCTACAGCTCTCCCAAAGGTGTATTTCACATTGGATGACCTTAGCAGGCTTGTCATGATACTGCTATGGGGAGGGCGGTGTGTGCATGGGCCATAACGCATTCATGTTGGGGTTGACATGCCGCATGCGGGCACACATGGGGTCATATGCCACAGGTATGTGTATACAGCTACTAGGTGACTACTTCCTTGTACAGTCATGTTGCACAGCTGGCATGTGCAACACACTGTCTTGCTGACAGATACTGGTGGCTAGTATCTGCAGTGAGTGACACCTGTATCTCTTGTGTTTAGGGCCCTTTGGCTGTGTGCTGGGTGGGACAGGCCCAGATGGCTCCTTATCATGGTCACCCTCTTGCACACATCTATGTCCATCTACCTTTGGCTTATTATAGTGCATTGTCCTTACATATATGTCTGTATTCCTATCCACTGTGTGTGCAAGGCAGTAGTGGTGCATACTGACAAGTCTGCACTAAGAACTGCAACTGTCAGATATGTCTGGTCCACTGGTGTTTGCTGACATGGCCTTTATGTGTTTAAGTGTTGAGCATACCCAGTATGGCCTTTCAGTATGTTGTTGACTGACATTGCCTTCATTCCTCCAAGTGTGTGAGCATGCCCAGTATGGCCATCTAAATTGCATGTGTGGATCAAGTCCAGGTAGTTTGTACTGCGGTGCTGACCTTTGTGTTGTACACCGACAGGTAGCATGCTTTGTCTTCAGGGTATACATCGGTCATTTGGCACTGACTGTTGCTACATTTCTGCATAGCGGGGGGGGGGGGCACCTGACTGTTTCTACATTTTGACACAGGGATGAGGGGGGGAACACCTGACTGTTACTATAAGTGTACATAGGATGGTGAGGCACACCTTACACTTTTACACATTTGCTAGGACTGTACTCGTATGTCGGCTACACCATTTCAGTATGTAATCTTACCTATTGTGCTGGCTAGGAGGCATACCAGTGTACTACAGGTCTTACCTTTAACTACCTACATATTAGTTTCTGACTTCCTAGCCTTCACAACTTACATCCAATTGTAGTCTGTCTGTGTAGGCCTGGGGTAGGGGTTACCCATAGGGATCATTCAGAGGCCATAGTACAGCATTTGTTTGTGTTTGCACCTATTCTGCTGGCTGTGACTGTTGTTGGGTATGTGCCCCCCTCCCCCAACTGGCATTTGTGAGTCAATTACCTTGTGGGTGTCCCAGTATTGAGAGTGGTGCTGCAGGGATGCCTATGTCGGATGCACATAGTACACTACCTATACATGGTTGAGCACAGGAGTGTCATGTTTGGTATCCCTTTTACTGTATGTCCGAGTCAGAGAGAGGTGTCATTCCCTGGGTCCCTACTGTGTCAGTGCATGTGCTATGCGTTCCCTCTTTGCCAAGGCCAGGGCATACTGGGCACACCTCCTTCTGCCTACTGGGGCAGGCTCAGGTTGTTCCTCCTCCGAGTCACTCTTTACCTGTGCAGGCCTTGGCACTGGTGGGGAGCTGTGTGGCCCTGCCCCATGCTGTTCCTGCTGCAGCTGTTTCTGCAGGATCATATTGTGTAGTATGGCACATACAAGGACAATTTGGGTACATGTAGTTGGGGAATACTGCAAGGCTCCACCAGATGTGTACAGGCACTGGAACTGTGACTTTATCATCCCAAACACAGGCTCTATTATGATTCGTGTTTGTGCGTGTGCCTCATTATGGAGTTCTTGTTCAAGTATGTATGTGCATTTCTGATGGGTGTCATCAGCCATGGCTCCAGTGCGCATCCAGCATTCCCCACTAGGTGACCGTGTGGGATGACCCCACCGGCAAATGTCTGGTACAGTTGTGTCAGAAGTCAGATGTGGGAATCGTGGTAGCTTCCAGGGCAGCCAGCGCACACATTCTTTATTATGCCCTGGGCATCGCACATGACCTGGCAATTGATGGAGGGGAAGCCCTTGCGGTTGATGTAGACCCTACCCCGCTCACATGGTAGTGCTTTAATGTGTATGTGTGTGCAGTCTATTGCACCCACTACCTCAGGGTATTCTGCTATTTGGTGGAAGAGATGCCTATTGCTGGCCAACGTCTCATGGGTGATGGGGAAATATACATGCTCACCGACACGTGCTGACATGGCATCCAGGAACTGGTGGAGTACCCTGGATGCTGATGCCTGTGAAATCCCCATCATATCCCCAGTTGGCCTTTGGAAGGTACCTGTAGGTAGTATTCTTAGGCCTACACATACCTTGGTATCCACTGGGATGGGTTCCCGTCTGTTAGTTCTGTGTGTCAGGCATGGTCGGCACAGCTCAACAATTTGCTGTAGGAGATCCCTGTCCACCCTATAGCGCTCCACTATCTCCAGCTCATGTAGCCCCTGGTAGGTTACCCTGGGTCTGTACACTCTTCTCCGTCTCCTCACTGTGGGTTGCTGAGCAGCATTAACATCCTCAACACAGTCAGCCTCTTGCACATGCTGGTTTATGATAGCAAAAGCAGCCCCTAACATTTTTTCTCTTGCTCTCGTTTTGTAAAATTTCCCCATCTGTATACACCAGTGGTACAGACCTTTGGGGAAAAACAAGGGGGAAAGGTGTTTGCATAGTTTATAGTGGTGTGCTGGGCTGGGCTGGTCTGCTGCCTGTGTAACTGGCTGATTCTGATACATTTCACCTGTCATGTAAGCTATTTCTCCTTGATTACCTTCCTACTGCTGTTTTCCCTTCCCATTGCCTCCCTGTTTAAGCCCGTGTGCATGCTGTGCAAACGGAGAGCTCAGATGTGCACAGAGCTTCTTTTTCCTGGTTTAAATTCCTTTTTCTTCCTGTAAAACCCAGTGCGTGGCGCGCACACCCGCTTACACTTTGTAAAAAGTGCTAGGCGGGTTTAGACACACCCCTAGCTTAGCTGTGCTAAGCTAGGAGCAATCCTGAGCCACAGGTTTCCAATCCACTTACAGTATATGCCTGACACCCCCCACCATGATGTCACCTACATCCTAGTCTTGAACCTAGCTATTTATAATCTTACACTCTTAGGACTTGCCTCACACCCTGGGAAAATCTGGGATTCACTAACCTTTCCCTCATTTGCATAGGATTGCCTCCTAATGCATAGTTACATGTCCCACACTGAGCCTCCCCCCTTGACAACCATAACTCACTGGCCAGGTTGTCCTCTGCCTGCCATTGCCTTGCATGGCAGAAGACTGATTTATGCTAGAATGCTTATTTTAGGTTTATTTTATTACCCCCCCCCGATCCTGTTTGCGCGCCACTGCCCTATGCTTAAACACGAGAGATTGGCAAAAAAAAAAATAAAAGTTGTTTATTTTTTTTTAAACAGTTTGCAATGCCATTGGCCTACTACTTGGCTATTGGCATGCTTCCTCAATGATATGCAGCTTTTATTTGGAGCTGTCATAGCTCCGTTTTGTAGATTGCAGAAATGTCCTTGGTTACTAACCGAGTACATTTCTGCACACTGCACTCATCCTGCACGGACAGCTGCCAGCTTCCTGGATCACATATTACCCTCATTTCCATGTTTTTCACCTGCAAATGAGGGTGATTTGCATACAGGAGCGCATTGCATGCAGGATTAGTCTAAGAGCTCACGTGCACGTCCCAGGAGCTTGTACCTGGATCGCACATTGGCCATATTGCAAAAATAGCTCTGCACGTTCTACAGGGCTTTGTAAATCCAGGAGTATGTTTTTTAGATGTCTTGCTACTTGCAATACTACAGATACAGTCTATTTAGCCACATGCTCTAGGTGCACAGTGTTCTATGTGGAGTAAAAGAAATAGAAAGTTAAAGGAAAGAATATGTGCATATTTATCTGACATTTAAGACAGGTAAATACAAATGTGTTTTTTAAACATAACTATGACAGATATGGACCATATTTTGAAATTTAGAGTGAAAGTGTGCCTAGAGAGGAGTTGTGGTATTGTATGAGGAAGCCAGGCGTGTCAGAGAAGTATGTAAGAGTGGTACAGGATATGTACGAGGGTAGTGTGACAGCGGTGAGGTCTGCGGTGGGAGTGATGGATGCATTTAAGATGGAGGTGGGGTTACATCAAGGATCAGCTCTGAGCCCTTTCTTATTTGCAATGGTGATGGACAGGTTGGCAGATGAGATCAGACAGGAGTCCCCAAGGACTATGATGTTTGCAGATGACATTGTGATCTGTAGTGAGAGTAGGGAACAGGTGGAGGAGATCCTGGAGAGATGGAGATATGGTCTAGAGAGAAGAGGAATGAAAGTCAGCAGGACTAAGACAGAATATATGTGCGTGAATGAGAGGGAGGATAGAAGAATGGTGAGGATGTAAGGAGTAGAGGTGGCAAAGGTGGATGAGTTTAAATACTTGGGGTCAATAGTTCAGAGTAACGGTGAGTGTGGAAGAGAGGTGAAGAATAGAGTGCAGGCAGGATGGTGTGGGTGGAGAAGAGTATCAGGAGTGATTTGTGACAGAAGAGTACCTGTAAGAGTGAAAGGGAAGGTCTACAAGAGGGTAGTGAGACCAGCTATGTTATATGGGTTGGAGACAGTGGCATTGACAAAAAGGCAGGAGTTTCATCTGGATGTGGCAGAGTTAAAGATGTTAAAATTTGCACTAGGTGCGACGAGGGTGGACATGATTAGGAATAAGTATATTAGAGGGTCAGCTCAGGTTGGAAGGTTTGGAGACTAAGCCAGAGAGGCAATATTATGTTGGTTTGAACATGTGCTGAGGGGGGATGCTGAGTATATTGGGAAAAAGATGTTAAGGATGAAGCTACCAGGTAACAGGAAAAGAGGAAGGCCTAAGATAAGGTTTATGGATGTGGTGAGAGAGGACATGCAGGTAGTTGGTGTGACAGAGCAAGATGCAGAGGACAGGAAGAAATGGAAACAGATGATCTGCTGTGGTGACCCCTAACGGGAACAACCAAAAGATGATGATGATGGTGATTTTATATTTGTTATTTGGGTAGGTGGGCAGTCCATAGACTTTTCATCAATGAACCAGACTCATTAGATGAATGCAAAGTACAGACAAAAATGTGCATTAAAAAAGAGTAAATAAATGTATTGTATTATAAACAGTTTAAAAACATATAAAGAAGCAAAGAAAAAAGTATATACAAGTCTGATTATCAAATACACTATATACATAGTTCAGATACACTATGGTGAAGTACATGTAAGCAAAATCATCAGATATATTTAAGAACTATTTCCAGTGATTTGACTGGATATGAAATTTTGCAATGGTATACAACAGACTAAGAAACACAAAAAAGAAAGGAAAGGTAAAAAGGGGTGCCATGGGGATACATTAACAGAGAAGTTTAAATGTTTGCACTTAAAAGCAAGTAATGAAGACTATCACAAAAGCAGAGAGTTGACCTATATCACTCAAGCAGTTGTATTTATTTTCATTTTGAAGTGATTCAGATTGTCAGTTTGTCTAATATCTTGTTGAAGCAATTTTGGAGAAGGATTTCTTACAGGTAGCATAGGGTGGCCATTGTATGATGTGTAGTGTGCTGTTTCTACATTGCCCAATTTTCCTTCACAGTATATCCTCAAGGTCCGTAGAAGTTATAGATTCATTTTATTCATCCCTTATTAGGTCCATCATTTAATTTAATGCCCCCTTAGACATGTATCAACACCTAAACCAGCTTTAGAGACTTTGATATTTGCTCACCAAAATTTATCCCAGGTCCGAGTACTCTTACTGTGATAGAGCAAAAGCCCTAAATCTTAACTCAATGTTGTATTGCCTCCTAAGGGGTAAACTCTTCTTAACTCAACCTTCCTTGCTATGAATGAACCAGTACTCTTTGAACTCCTTCACCTATATAGAACCAGCGATAAAGCAAACACCCATTCTGGAGGCCTAAATCTGTACCACCAAATCAACAATACCTGATGGAATGACAGGTACCTAACCCTGTATGACCCCATTTCTGGAATAGGTTGACCTTAGATATCAAGCAAAGGACTTCTCTAGAAAATTTTAAAATGAGTCAGGATGACTGGATAGGTGATTGCAAATTTCCTCCTCAGATATGTGGGGGTAAAATCTGCTCAATGGAGGATGTTGTTAGTCTTGCTCCAGTACTGAGTGATGTGACTCAGCTTCTCGATTTTCTTGGTTGTAAGTTTAGTCAGAACCTATGAAACCTTGAACCTGAGTCAGTTTAATCACCTAGTGAGTGAAACCACATATAATTTTCTGCTTGCTTTGCTGTTGTACTACGTTTTACATGTATATATTCACTGCATATTTGACTCATGACTGAATATATATTAGATGCAGTGTGCTGTTTCCCGTAAGTTCTTCAATTGACAAAATGGTGCTCAACAGTTATTTGGATAACATAGAAGATACAATTTATTTCCTATACTTAGAGTAGGGTGGAATTTATATGTTTTTATATTTTTTTCACAAATAGATGATATCTGAAGCATTGTTTCTTTTCTCCAGGGTCCTCTCTTTACTGTTTTATATTTTATGCAGAATAATCCATTTCATACACAGTACTTATTTTTACCTTCTATACTTGTCAAGAAACTACACTAACTCTTTTGGCTCCCTTGATCCCATCACGCCCTTTCAGTTATAGCTACAGCCCCCAGCACTGCCCCTTGGACCATTATAACCAGCACCTGTACCTTCCTCCTGTACTGCAGTCTGTTACATATGATATGACCATAAATACTTCCCAGGCTGGAATTTTTTTAAATGAGGACTAGAGCTTTGACAACTGTCACTTTTTCCAGAGAAAAGGAACATGGGATTCCTAGATTAACCTGTTTATAAGGATTGAGACAAGATAGGCAATTCTATTGGCTGCTATTTTTAGGTACTCGCTTGGAAGGTTATCAGCTGAATAAGAGCATGGTTTAAGTTTAAGAGTAATTTTATATATGATGTGGGCACAGTTCTGAAGGTGAAAGTGGATGTGGTGACATGTGGCTGTTGAACAGGATTGGGATTAGATGTTAAGGAATCCTATAAAATAACAGTTGAACTGTATTGCAGTTTCAAGTAGTGCATTATCAGGAGAGGGGTTTGTGTTGAACTTTTGGCCAGGATGCAAGATTTGTTCAATGGATGTCCAAAGTTTTTAGGGTTGTGTTTAGTATTATTCTGAAAGTTATTACAGTATAGTTTTTTGTCTTTATTTATTTGTTTTAGTATGATTGTGAAGCATTCTGAAGTTTTCAAGATGTTGAGGTGTTTATAGTTTTGCCATTCTTTCCACACATTTTCTCTCTCCTGCATTAGCATTCTGCTCTTTCTGGATAGCCAAATTGCAATATTTGTCTCTTCCTTCTAGGAGGTGCAAACCTATCTAGGATGTTTAGAAAACTTGCACTGAATTCATTTACAGCATCATCTGGGGAATGATTTTTTTAGGAAGTTCCAGTTAATAAATGATAGAGTAGTAATGAACATTTCTGGGTTAAGCTTAGAAAGGTTGCATGCTGTTTTATAAATATTCTGTTCAATGGATGTGCGAGATGGCTGGGAGATGTTCACTGAGAGAGTCTGACATTGTACCTGTGGTGGAGTATTTGCTAGGGTCTGATAGGATCCAGTCTAATAGGGAATTTGATGTCTTGCTCTAATGTGTGCAGCTATTAATTCATTCTGTGAAACCATGTAAGTTCATGCTAGATGTGGGGAAGTTAGAGTTTGTGTTCAACCAACTGACATTCACATGCCCTAGAAGTATTTTCTTTGTGGAAATGTTGTGGATATCTGATGTAGGATATCTTCCAGTATAACTATTTTGTTGCCGGAGGAATATAATGGACAGTAATACATATTTGTTTATAATTGTTTATTTTGAGGAAAGCAATAAGAATCTCTGCTGAACTGAATTTTGGTATTACTTTGTTGTAAGGGGAAATGTTGTAGGTGCTGGGAAATATTAAATTATTACCACCACCTTTCCTCCTTATACAGTCATTATAGATGATATTATAGCCAGGAGGTATAACTTCAGAGTCGTTTATGCTGGCTTTATGCCACATTTCAGTTACGGCGAGAACATCAGGCTTATGTTAGGTATCCCAGGCAAGTAGTTCAGCAGTTTTATTTCTTGTGCTCATAACATTTATTGCAGCAAAAGTTAGATCACCAGGGTTTGGGATTGGCTGTTGTTGGGTTACAAAAGTCTGTGGAAGAGAATTATATTTATGTTCACTGTGATAGGTGAGGCCAGGGTTTCAGCACATTGGGGAATTATATTTATATATAAACATACGTGTGTGTGCGCGTGTGTGTATGTGTGTGTGTGTGTGTGTGTGTGCGCGCGCGCGCGTGTGATTGTCTGTCTATATTATATATACATCTATATATATATATATATATATATATATATATATATATATATATATATATATATATGTGTGTGTGTGTGTGTGTGTGTGTGTGTATATAAAAAGAAAACAAAGGTAAAAAGGTCATACAGACATGCCAGTCAGTAAATACTGCTAGAAAGACCCAGCCAAACTAGATTCTTCACTGTGTTGTAGATGCCCATTGGATATATGCAAATGATCCATGAAGAACATGCTAGGGTTTCAGCTGCATAGCTTCTTAATGTCAATGATGTTTGGATTTTACGTTTTAAGTCTTTATGGGTATGTTCAGTCAATAAAGCTGAACCCCACAGCTGTAGCCATATGTGTTTTTGCCTTTTTAATGAACTTATCCATAGAACATAATTGGAATATTTGGCTATGCTTAATAAACACAGAGCTGAAAATCAAGCCTGATGTCTATAAACATAAGGGTGCCTGCAAAATATCTCAAACAACATCTAAGTCAAAGAGTAAAAAAGTCACACAGACAAATCATTCAGTAAAAGCTTGTATTGATTGTCTAATGCTTTAAACCTTCTGTAGTAGAGAGCCATGTGGCTGAAACACTGGTATGTCCTTAAGGAGTGATTTGCTTATATCCCATGGGCCTCTAGTGCAAGAGGTTTGAGGTGTTACACAGTAAAAACTCTAGTTTTGCTGGATATTTCTTGCAGTTTTTATGTATTTTTGTATGCATATAATGTAACATAACATGCTCATCAGTAAAATGTATGAATTAAAGCCGTGTTTTAACTATGTACATTCTGTGTAAAAGCTTTCCCTTTAAGGAAATAAAATGGATGATAATCAGATCAGAGTGTCAACGCCTGTCGGGCGCTAGAATCCGCCACATAATGCAAGCACTCAGGTCTCTCAACAGCAGGTACAAGTACGACTCAGTCATTGTCCACGCTGGTGTCAACGACCTGAGACGTACCTCCTTGGACTACATGAAAAGGGACATCGAGGAGCTCTCTGATTATGTAGCCCAGGCAGGTATGACCCTGACCTTGAGCAGTATCCTACCTTCACCTAGAATGATGCCACAATACAGTGATAAGATGATCAGCTTTAATAATTGGCTTAAATTCTGGTGTCATTCAAAGGGGATCCAATGTCTGTCTGCCTGGGATGACATGCTGGACAAGCCACGCTGCTTCAAGGGACGGCTTGCACCTGTCACCCCTGGGCTTCCGGATATTGGCAAAGGCTCTTGCCACCCCATAGTGCCTTTTTAGGCAAGGCTCAAATTCTAAACCTACCACCCTAGAACACCAAAAAGGAAAAACTAAGGGTAATGCTGCTCAATGCCAGAAGTCTCAATCTCAAGATGCACGACTCGAGGCCCTTCTCAATATGGAGAACATCGATGTCTGTGCTGTGACAGAAACCTGGTTCAAGGCTCCTGAGAGCACCCCAGCACTAACAGGTTTCACCTCATATCATGCCCGCCCCAAAATCCGGACAACACCAAGAAAGGAGGGGTGTCCATATTCATAAAGGACACCCACTCCTCAAGGTTGGTGGCAACGCACGATGCATCAGAGACCATCCAGGTGCAATTAACCATAGGCAAGACTGCTCTGCAATTTGTAGCATGTTACAGGCCACCCTCTCAAACTCAGGAACCTCACATGGCCTTCCTGAAAACATTGGTGGGGATAAATGTATCTCCAAACACCATCATACTAGGTGACTTCAACTACCCTAATATAGACTGGGAACACTACTCAAGCCCGAACACTCTAACCCAAACCCAAAGATTCCTGGAGTTCATAAACTCAAATGCCATGGAACAACTAGTCACCATCCCCACAAGAGGAGAAAACATACTGGATCTCATCATCACGAACATGGGATCAAAATGTTCAACACCGGAAGTATACCCCTCACTGGTGAGATCAGATCATAAACTAATCTCGCTGGAGGACCTCATCCCGCCCCCACCTGAAACAAAAAGACCACAGTGAAAAACTTCTCAAAAGCCGATTTCACACTTCTAAAACTAGTGTGGTCTCCTTTAAGGCCCCTGAGCCAGTGGTAAACATTACTCAAACCGCTGAATCACTTACAAATGCCTTCTACCAGCACCTACAGGACTGCATGGATCAGGCAATCCCAAACAAAACTAAGACTCTCTGTACCAAAGGCAAGCATCCAGTCTGGAGGACCCCAGCCATAAACAAGCTCTACAACAAAAGGAGGAAGCTACTACAAGATAGAGCAAAATCCTTGAAAGGTAAGACACCTTTGATCATTATAAGTAAAAACTAAGAGCTCTCATAAAATCATCCAAGGCAAATTTTGAGAGAAAATCACCAAGGACTCTAAAGACAATCATAAGGCCTTCTTTAGCTATGTTAGAAACCTAGGAGGAAACTCCCAGATATGCTCAGAATTAGTTCAAAATGATGTGAAAATTACTGAACCTACACACATTGCTAACATACTGGCTGACAGGTTCAGTGCAAACTTCCCCCAAAAGGAGAGATATCTATTCCAGAGGATTGTAGCCCCCAAACATCTCCAACGCCCAGGTGAGAACTGCCCGCACTAAGGCGAAAAACACAGCATCCATGGGACCGGATGGTGTCCCCGGCTGTGTGCTTCATGAACTCAACGAGGAATTAAACTCACAGTTAGGACAGCTGTTTAATCTTAGCCTCACCCCAGGATACGCACCCAAGGAGTGGCGCAGCGACTGTGGTCCCACTTCATAAGGCGGTGCCTCCACAGACCCTGGAAATTACCGCCCCATTAGCTTGACAAGCCTTATCTGCAAAGCCGTGGAGAGGATCATAATGGAACTCATAAATAAAGACATAGGGAACTTGCAGACTTTGGATCCAACCCAGTTTGGCTTTGTCAAAGGCAGATCCTGCCTCTTAAACTTGGTTGACTTTTTCGAGACAGTCACCAAGGCCATTGATGAGGGAAAGGCAGTCCATACAGCCTACCTCGACCTGGCAAAGGCCTTCACACAATACCCCACTCAGGTATCATCGAAAAACTCATCAGCTTGAATGTAAACCCATACATCACAAGATGGGTTGCAAACTGGCTAAGTGACAGAACCCACAGGGTCAGAGTTGCTGGAGCCATGTCAGACTCAAAGCCTGTCACAAGTGGTGTCCCACAGGGCTCAGTCCTGGGTCCACTCATGTTCTGCATCTACTTTTCTGAAGTACAAGCAAACACAGGAGGGTTATGGCTGACAAAGTTTGCAGATGACTGCAAACTGGGCGCCATAGTCGAAAACACATCTGACACAGATATCCTCCAGAAGGGCCTCACAGAAACGGATAACTGGTGCCAGAGCCATGGCCTGAAGTTAAACGCCAAAAAATGCATAGTCATACCCTTTGGGAAAAACAAGGTTACCCCTAGCTACCATATAGGTGGCAATCCACTGAGCACAGAAAAAGTCATCAAGGAATCTGGGGACCCAAGTTGACAGTAGCCTTTCGTTTGACACTCATGTTGCTAAAGTAGTTAGGAAAACCTTCTATATCGCCCACCTGATCATGAAGGGATTCACATCTAGATCAAGGGAGGTCATCGTCCCCCTGTACTCCTCACTCATTAGACCTATGATTGAGTACAATGCCCGTTCGAATGTATCTGACCAGACACCTGCTGCAGCTTGAAAGGCCCCAAAAGTTCCTCACCAAAAGGATAAAGGGTCTCAAAAATATGTCTTATGCTGCCCGACTGAAAGAACTCCAGCTCTATTCAGTCTCATACCGCTTGCTCAGAGGTGACCTGTGCCTGACATATAAGGCCATGTCAAACCCAGATTTGATGAATATGCTTCACCTCAAAAATCTAGATCCCTCAGAACCACAAGGGCGGAGACTTAAACCTTGACACGGTTATAAATAGAATGTGCTGGAGGGACAGATTCATCACCCAGAGACTCCCTATGCTGTGGAACAAAATCCCGGTACATGTGAGGCAGAGCACCTCGCTGGCCTTGTTCAAGAGGAATCTTGACCAATGGATGGGAGATCGCAGATATACCCCAGGGATTACTTCAGTGTCACTGCTTGACAGAGGCACAGAAAAATGATAGGCATAGTTTTTATTCAAACTAAAGGGGTGGCGAAAGCCACATAACTATGGGCTAGGCTTATAAATGCCCTTGGGCAGATAGCCTAGTATGAACCTATGAACCTATGAACAATAGCATATATAAAAGAAGTGACTATGTAACCTGGGTGTCAAAGTCAAAAAATATCAGCGAGAGACAGAGAGAGGCCCATCACCACTGGAAAAGGGGTCTGGAGGTGCAGAGCAACAGCTATGGAAAAGTAGTTTTCTAGACAGAGAGATATAGACACCTAGAACCTGTTTGCCTACAGAAGATGAGAACCAGAGACTTTTGCTTTTATGATTTGTTCAACACCTGAATTTTCTAAAGGTCCTGTGACTTCCTTTCAGTTAATGACCAAAGACATACATTTTGTTTTGGAATATCCAGCCTTTAACATCTGTTGAGTGAATAATACTGCTTTATAGAGAAAGATTCTTGTCTTAGTTGCATTCATTTTTACATTGGTGGTGAATGCAAGCATATTTTCAGCGTAATTTTCTAACCTGATGTTCCAGATTTACCTATTGCAAACAGGTATGTAGATATTTCCCCATTGAAAAGTATTCTGTGTTTTGTTGGTACTGAAATACATTTGTGATGTTAACTGCTGCAATGAAGCACACTTCTGTTCTTCTAGAATTAAATACATGGGCCTCCATTTGCTGGTTTGGAGTTCAGTGCTGTGTTCCTAAGAAAGTATACCTGTTTTGGAATCTTATGCTGTGGTTCTGAGAGAGCTTCTGCTTATATGTGCTTTGCTGATGAGATGACTACAGAGGCACAGGTTTTTCAGAAGATCACTGTAAAATGAATGGTGACAAGTACAAAGTTCACTGTAATGCCAAGCCATGCTACAGCTAAAGCCACTGGCCTAGGAAGAGTGTGTGGAGGCATAGATTTGCACTTTTCAGAGAGATGGGACCAAGCCAAATGGAGTTGCATACTTTCTGCAGAACTGATGGAGGATCGGCTGTAATTTTCCAAAATAGAATGGAAAGGTCCCAAATAATTGTATTAATAACTTATAATGCCTTTGTGGTTTAACCCAAAGTATCATAATAGTAAAAAAATAATGATAGAAATGTTAATGAGTGACAGGTTTAAACAGTCATTACTGACTGTGATTAAAATGTAGGTGTATCAGTCCAACCCAGGAGACTCTAAACATGTATTATTTTAGATGAAACAACCTTATGCAATGAAAATGTCAAGCAATAAAGTTCTGTGGCACAGTAGAAACCATTCCAAACACAAGCAGAAAATAGTATTCCAGCTGATCATCTGGACTACTATTTTCTGCTTGTGTTTGGACTGGTTTCTACGGTGCCATAGAACTTTATTGCTTGTCAGTTTTATATATTTCTCAGTTTACTCATGTGGTATGCAATGAAAATGTGTTTAGGAATGAGTCATCTAGAGGAACAAAGAAGTCAGTAATAAACTGCGGTGGCCAGTTACACATCGACTTTGTTTTAAGTGTGAGAAAAGGTGTTACATTGTTAAGCTCTGTAATAGTGATGTTAGTGCTGATACAACTGTAAAAAACACTGAAAATGTAAAGATGATGCGGTGCCTATGGAATGTAATAAGACCTCCACCAGAATGCTTGACAATGCATTTTGTTACTATGTAACTTAAATGAATTAAGTATCCTGTACAAGTGGATGGAAAAGAACTGCATAGGCTGTCACATTTGTATAGCAAGGTCATCCTTTTATCATAGGATCATAGGAGTTTACTAGGCTAATGGCCTTGGGGCCCTTACAAGCCTAGCCAAGAGTTTATCCCCAAAAAAGAAACCTCAGTCAGCAGCTGTCACACCTGTCAATGAGGGACAAAGGTGGATCCCCTGGGACAAATTTCTGGTTTCCCATCCACTCATCAAGGTTGCGCTTGAAGAGGGTTAGCAAGGTACTCTGTTTGATATGTATGGGCAGTCTATTCCAGAGACGGGGCTGCCTCTGGGAGACAAACCTGCCTCTCCAGCAGGTTTTGTTGATGTTGCATATTAGATTTAGGCCTTTTGAGGGGGTAATGTGTGAGAAGTTAGACTAACAGATATGGAGCATTTCTAGTAGGGCAGGGTCTGATATTGCCTTGTAGACAAGACACAGATCACCTCTCAGTAATCTGAATGATACCAAGTAGCGTGATAGTGATTTGAGCCTGTCCACATAGGGCAGGTGTTGGAGGCCATTGATTCTCTTTGTGAGGTATTTCTGTGGCCTTTCCATTTGGTGCAGATGTTTGGAGAGGTACATACTAAACAGGGTGCTATACTCAATTATAGGCCTAATGCGGGAGGAGTACAGAGAGGTAATAACCTCCTTTTTTCTGTCTGCAATCCCTTTACTTATGAGATGAACCAAGTTAAAGGCTTTTCTGACCACTACCGCTACATAATGGTTGAATGTGAGATTGTTGTCAACCTGAGTACCCAGGTCTCTCACCACAGGTTGTGTGCATTTGTTGCTGTGAGACCTTCTTGCAGTATGTTAACATCATTAGGGGAGTCAGTGACAGCACCCAACTTACAGTCATCCACAAACCTGGTCAGCCACAGTCCCATTGCCTTTATGTGGACCTCTGAGAAGTAGATGCCCAACAGTAGAAGTCCCAGGACAGATCCTTGGGGAACACCACTAGCTATAGGTCTGCTGTCAGAGATGATGGCTCCTATTTTGACATTGCGGGTCCTATCGATGAGCCAATTAGCCACCTACCTGATGAGATAGGGATTTATGACAAGCTGAGTTAGCTTTTTGATGATGCCCGAGTGGGGGATTGTGTCAAAGGCCTTGGGCAAGTCAAGGTAAGCTGTATGTACTGACTTTCCCTCATCCAGGGCCTTGATCACAGTCTCAAAGAAGTCAACCAGGTTCAACAGGCAAGATCTGCCCCTGACGAATACGAATTGGGTGGGGTCAATTTCTTGGAGATTGCCTGTATCCTTGTTAATGAGATCCATAATAATACACATCATGTCGATAGGGTGACACCAAATTCCCCAAATGCCAATAGTTTGAAGAAATTCACTTGAAGTAAGGATTTTTTCAGGGTCATAAGCCCCCTGTACCCCTTATGTGTGGAAGAACACCTCCAAACATAGCTACATGCCTACTCTGAGACTGCATAACAGTGGAGAATAATGAAAAGTCTGCTGTCGCTAAAAGTGGTTTCAACAAAATATATTAAAACTATAATCATTAGCATAAAGGATACTCAATGACATGATATGCTCCCTATTAAAAGGCAGTATATTTTCAAACAGAAGAGTATGATGAAAAAGGTTGATGAAATAGTACATAACCTAAGAAACAATATCCTTTGCCCAGATGGAGGCTTAAAGTAAGGTTAGGAATGTGCTAGACCCTACTGCAGTAGTCTCCTCCCAGGGCAAGGCAATAACAAATGACAGCAAAAGGGTTCTTTCCCAGATGCTAATTCATTAATTTTGTTTATTTATTAAGAAGACAGTGTACTGGTGTTTCTTGGGCTCTTTTCAGCAATTGCACAAGTCACAGGGCAGGGCAAAGAAAAATACAAAACTTAGGAGAAGTTTAGCAAAAAATATCAACCAGCATGTCTTCATAAAATAAATCCATAATTTGTATGTAGTGTGTGGCTTTTGTTTCTGTATGTATATATATCTTTGTTAGTTGGATCTTTTCTCCCCGGGCCTCACTGAAAAGGGGTTTCACTGCTCAGTCGGATTTTCCCAGTAATCAAATGCAATAAATCAATTTCCATATAGCAGCTACCTACACTATGTGTTGTCACAGAATACTCATGTCTTGGAGAGGAATACAAATGCTAAACAGACCATAGACAGGGTACATGGCAGAGCTAGGTTGGAATCTTAAAACTGTCCAATGGAAAGGAAGGGCAAACTGCAATGTGTATGGGGACCATGCTATACTCTAAGCTGGCAATATTAGACAGAGCATTGTTGGAGTTTTTTGAGTCTGTTTATATAGGACAGGTGTTTAAGGCCTAGGATCCTCTTTGTGAGGTACTTTTGCAGCCACTCCAGTTGTTTCATGTACCCTATCTTCTGCCTACTCCTTTTGCACTGCCTTCTCAGTTCTGCAAGAAACAGCTTCTTCATCAAGGATAATTGTAAACTGTTTTATTGATGCTTAACCCTATCTGTACTAGTTAGCACTGAATATTAAGCAAGTCCCAGTAATGCTGGCATAACAAGGAATGTGTGTCCATTTTAGGTGATGTTGGGCCAATTAAGTGATATCATCTTGAAAGCCATCCACAGTATTTGTATGCCAGTGAGGCACGATTAGGTTGTTTTTTTTTGGACATGTGCTGAGGAGGGATACTGGGTATATTGGGAAAAGGATGATAAGGATGAAGCTGCCAGGTAAAAGAAAAAGAAGAAGGTCTAAGATATGGTTTATGGATGTGGTGAGAGAGGACATGCAGGTGGTTGGTGTGACAGAGCAAACTGCAGAGGACAGGAAGAAATGGAAACAGATTATCCGCTGTGGCATCCCCTAATGGGAACAGCCGAAAGAGAAGACTACAAGCACTTATTTGGAACCAAGTAGGCTCATGTGAATAGTGTTTCCTTGGGAAACTTTAAACTGTCCCCTTTGAGCCTCCTTGAAAAAGGGGGGGGGGTCCAGTATAACCTGATGTGTTCCAGACCAGACCACAGCTTCACATTCGTGCATAAATGCACCCATGCATGTCAGTACTGGCACCCTGTGTTTTTGTGTATGTGTTGTATGATGCGTACGATCACATCCACACTCACTACAACCCTGAGTGGCATACTGAAGCATGCTGTCTGATGCCAGACACCTCCCCATACCTTTTACCCATATAACCACCATATGACCCCATGTGGTGCATGTGATACCTGCACAGTAATGTGTTGTGGCAATCTCACTAGTGATGAGCTGTATCCCTGGCCCTACCAAGTGTGCAAATGTGTGTACGTCCCTGTGAGAGTGTGGCTGTGTTGACACTGGCACCTGTTCATGTGGACAGGCACGTGTACTTCACCTACCGTATAGCTACCATATCCCTGTTTCAGATGCCACTCACCATCACATATATGTTCTGAGGACTCCACAGCAGGTAACCTATGTGGCGTATCCAATAACTGCATAGGGCTGTGCTACCACTACATAGTCATCAGGGGTTTGATACCCTGTGCTGGTAGGTGTGTGACACAAATATGCTTAGGCTTTACTCTCCCACCCCTCCCTGACTTGTCAATGCCTTTGTCTACTTCTCTCACTCCCTCACTGGTGGATGTGGAGACCTACACCTGCTTTTCTTAGGCAGCAGCATGTGCATTTTCAGTGATGCTCATGATCAGCTGATGGTCTCTGCATGAATTCCAGCCCTCCCCTAGCTGATTGCATGTGGAATAGCTGTGGTAACATTCCCATAGCCAGCTGCATGGAAACACACTCCAATATCTAGGAACATCATGTTGGTGTTGGGCCTTTTCATTCACTGTGAGCAGGAACTAGATCTGTTGTTTGGCAAACAGCATCTCAAATGGATTAGGATTTACCTCTAACAACATACACTGTGGAAACAGGGCAACACACAGGAGGGGGATGTACCTGACCTTACTACAGACTGTAAATGCTGCTATACTGCATTTGGAATAATGTTGGTTTAACAGTGTGTGTGTGTGTGTGTGTGTGTGTGTGTGTGGATATGGCTGTCCTACATGTTTTAATACCTGCCATGTCACTTCTATGTTTATGAGGAATCCCCATCTGTAGGGTTATCTGCAGACTGGGCAGTGTGTTGTGCCTTTGGTTTCATGTGTTACCCAGAGAGCATCTATCTGTGAACTGCAGAAGGTAGTGTGAGGATTGCAGTCTGTAGACGGTGAAAGCCATGACAGTTACTGACCTCATATCCCTCATAGGATATATGTTGCAACAAACCCTGTTACAACAGCAAATGTATGAGGTTATCACAGCAACATGTCAATATTGGCCCCGTGCATGTGCTTCCAGCCACAACTCCATCAACCTTTGTACATATGTCGTGCATAAGAGGTGCCTATGTGCTGTACACCATCATTAGTGTCATCATATCTGATAACAAGCCAGTGAGATATCAGACTGCTACACATGTTATGTACAGTAGGGGTTATATTTGATGACATGACCTGGACATTACGTGGTTGTTTGTACAGTACTGAGGTCTGTGTACTTATGCTGAATGCCGACAGTGTGTGTATTGTTAATATGTACCTTGGCCTGTGTACAGACTGTGGTAAATGTCATCATCCTAGGTCCTGTCCTATCTGATATTACATGCTGCTCCACTGTATATTACCATATTGGCTTATATGTGTATAGGGCCATACACACACATGTCCACAGATGGGCATCATACCACACTATGTAGTGGCCCAGTATAGGTAGGGTTAGTGTGTGAGTGGCACATATGAGGATGGTGTTGAACAGATAGTCCATATACTGTAATATTATGCTAGCTTACCATATGTGGCTGTGGCAGTGTTCACATTGATTGTGGTTAATCACTTTCACACAGGTGTATCTTAACCTGTGTTGTGACATGCCTGTAGAACCTGCTATATATGGAGGTACATGTGCATTCCCCCACAGGAGATGTAGGCCAGTTTTGAGCCAGTCTGCCTGTAGCCTGCACAGTGCTTTGTTACATGCCTAGCAGCTTAGTGTACTTACCCTGCAAGGTGTTATGTCCAGAAACTTTCCAGATGTACTGCTGCTGGGCCTCCCTTAACAGTCATGTATGTCAGACAGAGCGGTGGGATGCTGTACAGATGTATGTCAATATCTAGTGGGTAGTTATGTGGCCATAGCACCTCTGTACCAGCAGTTATTATGTGTCAGGACAGACAGAGGTGTGTGAATGCATAACCTATGGGGGTGAATGTATACCAGTCGTTATGTGTTATACCCATCTACATGACTGTTAACATCCATATTGTCAGGCTTGGTCAACATGTTCTGCACTAAGGGGTTCTGTGTATACCTCTGGTCTGTACAGAGTGTGTCAGAATGTCTACATCTATTGGCCAATATCTCTGCTGTAGTCCACAGGAGCATTACGTGCTTGCAGCGGTACTGTACTATAATGTCCTTAGGATGCCTGTCAGTAGGCAATGGCGCACATGTGAAAAGCAGATGTGACCTCCGACACACACCATGTCTGTGAAGACAATCCCTATTACAGTAGCAATAGTCTGCTATTATACCTGCTATACATGCCTGACATCCCCTTGCACTATGAAGGTGGGACTATAGGGGCTGAGGTAGGGCTACACCCCATGTTCAGGACATATGGTGAATATATATGTACATATGATTATCCAGATATCTATATAGATAATTACACATGTGCATATCGACATATATAAATGGTGTGTATATGTACATAGATATGCATATACACACCCAGATATATACGGATCTATATTATAAAATCAAAAAGACTTTACCGCGAACGCTCACATGAGCGACAATGCCAGTAATCTAAATTGCTCTTGTAGGGGGCTGCACCCCCCACACCACCCACTAAATATATATTCTAACTCCGAGGTCGCACTATAGTGAGGAAAGGGCAAATATCCCACTTCTCACTGTAACACGACCCCACAATCACGGTTTCAATTCCCGACATTTTCGGTCATGTGAGCATTCTCGCTAATGTCTTTCCGTGCATCTAATACAGACCCGATATATATATATATATATATATATATATATATATATATATATATATGTATATGTATATAAATACAGAGCAGTATATGTCTACACATATACAGATAGAGATAAATATGCACATATATGTATACCACGCTGCCATGCCTGCCAGCAGCCCACTGCTATTCTATCCCCCCATACATACAGTGGGGCTGGGGCCATATATGTGTGGGCTTCACCTACACAATACATGTGTGCCCATATGCACTCCAGTGTCCAGTGTATGTAACAGTGGTATATGACCCTGTATTATTGAGTCTAGGGGGGATGCACCATACATAACCTAGGCTGTTACAACATGTGGGGATATCAGGGGTGAGCTGCCTTAATGTATCTGGATGTACAGTACCATACATGTCACCTATCTTGACATTACTTACATAAAGTGGGTTACTGCAGGCCTACTTCCTCCTGCCATACAGACTGTCCTGTTTGCCAGTGTGCCTGTGATGGTGTCAGTTATGCCTTGTTATATAACAGTTACATCCCCTTTGGTCAACTGAAGTTTTATCACCTAGCGATTGTGTACAGAGTGTAGATAGAGGCTGCTGGACTATACACCTGCATCACTTACTGTTGATTATGTGGTATCCTGTGGCCCAGTCAGTATTTACTAATGTACAATTTGAAGGGCTTGGCCTGGACAGCAACAGTTGTGGACCTTTCCAGACTACTGTATTGGTATAACTGTTTCACAATTGCATTACTCTGTTGATATGGATGTCAATGTCTGAACAGCTGTATGACACGGCATGTAATTCTGTAATAGTACACAAATAAAGGTATTCCATGTCTTCAAACCTGTATGTGGTGTTTACTCTATGACCTCTCTGTGGGTATATGTTGCAGGCAACAAATGTCATTTGTATGGGTGGGTCATCCAGTGTCCAGTTGTTAGGGTGTTAACTACAGGCATAGTGGGTGTACCATATTGTGTACACCTACTACATAAGTATCTTACTGTACATATCTCTGCATGTGTATGTGTAGCCGCATGTATATAATATATATATATATATATATATATATATATATATATATATATATATATATATATATATATATATATATATATATATGTGTGTGTGTGTGTGTGTGTGTGTGTGTGTATGTGTATATCTCTATCTGCATATATGTTACTGTGTATATGTATCCTGGGGATGTTGATCGCTTCCAAATTTTATATATCCTATGTGATCCAGACTGTACTGCATGATATGTTGTGAATACCAGCCTGATATCATACAGGTAGGACATAGTACTGTGAACATCATGTGCCCATGTTGTGTCAGGTCCTGGTTATGGGATCTGCAACACTTGGTAGTGTATTGCAGGGCAGATGTGTTTAGCTGTGGGGGGGGGTATGCCAATTCGTACAAGACGTATATTGTTTGGGGCTTCTCAACCCCATTAACGGTGCATGTGGACATATATGTTTCTGTTAATCTACCATTGCTATCTACAGATGTATGGCCATATATACCTATATAGGTATATATATATATATATATGTATATATATATATATATATATATATATATATATATATATATATATATGTATATGCTTACATATTTATAACTATGTCCATATATACCTAAAGAGATATATATCTGTGTACATATATGTAACTTGCTGTGCATATGTAGATATATAGGTGTTGACATATATATGTGTAGATGTAGGGATTTGCATGTATATATGTTCATATTATATATATATATATATATATATATATATATATATATATATATATATATATTTCTAAACATATGTGTGTGTATATATATATATATATATATATATATATATATATATATATATATATATATATATATATATATATCTAGGTTCATAGGTTAGGTTCATAGGTTCATACTAGGCTATCTGCCCTAGGGCATTTATAAGCCTAGCCCAAAGTTTTTGTGGCTTTCACCACCCCTTAAGTTTGAAGGATACTATGCCCATTCTTTTGCCGTGCCTCTGTTCAGCAGTGACACTGAGGTGATCCCTGGGGTAAACCTGCGATCTCCCATCCATTGGTCAAGATTTCTCTTGAACAAAGCCAGCGAGGTGCTCTGCCTCACATGTACCAGGATTTTGTTCCACAGCATAGGGAGTCTAGAAAGTAAATATATTTCTAAACATATGTGTATATATATATATATATATAGATATATATAGATATGATGCATCTGTTTAGATATTAATATATTTACACACACACTTACATCTAGATGTTGGTATACATTCTCTGTACTGTTGCATGACTGGGCTGGATGTTATGTTTCTGAAAACATGCAATGTATGTATATCTGGCATGGCTTTGTGGCAAATCAATTTGTGTATGGTGTGCAGCGTCCTGGGTTCGAGCCTTGCAGAGGCTGTTTATTTTGCTGCTGGGCAGAACATAGGTCGTTGGATACAGAGTGATTAAGGCACTTTAAAGCAGTTGTAAGCGGGTTAGCACGGAGGTAAGCACTGCTAACTTGCGGTTACAGTTTCTTATACTCAGTTTCTAAATTGCTTAATTTGTATAGGCAGTGCTTACCCCCGCACAAATGCACTTAAACACATTTACTAGTGCTGACATATGCTTACTACTGCTTATTTGGGCTTAGACCTGCTTACTAGTGCCTTATTCAATATGACACTGTTACTTCACATGTACATTTCCTGCAGTACTCGCAGTTCATAAATATATGTTATTTCATATGTTCATGGCTAGGTACTAGGCTATTGGCTCTAGGGCCTATACAAGCCTAGCCAAAAAGGTACCTTGGCTTTCACCACCCAAGAAAATTATTTTCCTGTGCCCATCAAGTAGAACCACAGACGTGATCCTCGGGGTGAATTTCCTATTACCCATCCAATCATCAAGATTTTTCTTGAAAAGTGCTAATGAGGAGCTCTGTTTGACATATATAGGTAGTCTTTTCCAGAGTATGGGAAGTCTCTGGGACAGGAATCTATCCCTCCAGCATGTTCTGTTTATTGTGGTGACAAGGTTTAAGTCCCTAGAGTGTGTAGCTCGGAGGGATTGGGATTTCTTTAAGTGGAGCATATCCAACAGCTCTGGGTTTGGCATAGCTTTGTATGTTAGGCAGAGATCGCCTCTGAGTAGGTGATATGCGACGGAGTAAAGCTGGAGTTTTTTTAGTCAGTCTGCGTAAGGCATCAGTTTGAGGCCAATAATCCTCTTTGTGAGGTATTTTTGCGGCCTTTCCAGTTGTTGTAGATGTCTTGTGAGGTACATACCAAAAGGGGCGTTGTACTCTATAATGGATCTAATGAGTGATGAGTAGAGGGGAACAATAACCTCTTTTTTTCTGGATGAGAAGCCTTTTGTGATGAGGTGTACCACGTAGAAGGATTTCCTGACCACTGTGGTGATGTGATTATCAAAGGAGAGACTACTGTCCACCTGTGTCCCAAGGTGTCTTATCACACTTTAGGTGTTAAGTAGACTACCACCTATGTGGTAGTTCATGGGTACAGAGTTTTTACCAAAGGGGATGACAATGCACCTTTTGGCATTGAGCTTGAGACCATGTCTTTGACACCAGGCATTTGTCTCAGTGAGGCCCTTTTGTAGGATGTCCGCATCGTTAGGAGTTTTGATTATGGCTCCTAGTTTGCAGTCATCTGCGAATTTAGTTAGCCAAAGACCTTCTGTGTTAGCCTGTACTTCAGAGAAGTAGATACCAAACAGGAGAGGACCCAGGACTGAACTCTGTGGTACTCCACTTGTCACTGGTCTGAAGTCTGATTTGGAGTCTGCTACTTTCACAGTGTGGGTTCTGTCAGTAAGCCAGTTGGCAACCCATCTTGTGACATAAGGATTTATACCTAGTTTAGTGAGTTGATCTATAACTCCAGAGTGGGAGATGGTGTTGAATGCCTTGACGAGATCTAGATAGACTGTGTGAACCACCTTACCCTCATATATGGCTTTGGTAACTACTTCAAAGAAGTCTATCAGGTTTAGGAGACATGATCTGCCTTTTACAAACCCAAACTGTGTGGGGTCCAGAGTTTGGAGATCTCCAGTGTCTTTGTTTATGAGTTCCATGATGATACGTTCCATGGCCTTGCAGACAAGACTCGTCAGGCTAATGGGGTGGTAGTTCCTGGGGTCTGTTGTGGCTCCCCCTTTGTGGAGTGGGATAACTGTCGCTGTGCACCAGTCAATGGGCACAAAGCCTGAGGTGAGGCTATGATTGAACATGGTACCAGTTCATTCTGTAGTTCATGTAGAAGGCAGCCTGGGATGTTGTCAGGTCCCACGGATGCTGTATTCTCGGCTTTGGAGAGTGAGGTTTTTACCTGTGCAATCATGATTACAGGAACTTTGCATTCTTCCGGTATAAAGATGGGCCATTTAGGGGGTGAGAGGGGGGTAAAGTTAGCACTGAACCTATCTGCCAAGATGTTGGCAATATCAGTTGGTTCTGTATATTTAGTGTCATTGTGTTGTAACTCAGAGCAGATTTGAGTGTTGCCATTGAGATTTTTGACATAGGTATAGAATGCATTGTGGTTGTCTTTAGAATCAGTGGCAATTTTGTTTTCATAACTAGCTTTGGAGGATTTTATGAGGGATCTCAGCTTCTTACTGAGGCTGACCAGGGAGTTCCTCCAATTGTGGGATTTTACTCTTTTTTGCAACAGTTTCTTTCTTCTGTTGTGGAGTTTGTTTATGGCAGAAGACCACCAGATTGGCTTCCTTTTTTAGTGGGTTTTGCAGCAAAAATGTTGATTATAAAGTGCTTTGCCATGTAAAACAAACTGTGCTGCAGTGGGACTCGAACCGGGAATGCATAATCGTTAGATGAATGCTCTGCCTACTACACTATTGCTGTGCTGCTTCATTTGCATATATCTTCCTTGTTATCCTCTTCAGCCTTTTAAGCTGCTTTAACCGTAGCTAAGCGATGGGCACACCTGCACATCTACAGTTAGCTGTACTTGGATTTTTTAAAAAATATATAAAAAAGGGTTTCTTCATTTAATTTATATGTACTGTTGCTATTCTACACATGGGGGACTGTTGGTAGGGATATGCGGATACCTATGAGCGGTCTCTCTCATTACTTACCACTTTCTGCTGTTCTACATTGCAGGGGCGTGTTTATTCTGAGAGCTCTGATCTCAGACACATGTCCTGCACTCGTACATGCTCCGTGTAAGCCTAGGAGCTTGAGCAGCATGCCTTATTAATATGCGTGGCATGCTACCATCCTGCTCCTAAACGGGCACTTCCATGCAGGACTAAGCTTGTCCTGCACAAAAGTTTAGTAAATCCAGGGGCTAGTGTCAGCAATCAGTCTACCGGCTGTGGGAATATAACCCACAACCTCTTGCATCCAAGGCAAGTGTGCAATCAGCTGTAGGAATAGAACTTGTAAGTTCTTCCACCCAAGGCAAGTGTGCAACCTATTGCACCACCAGTAGAGATATGAACTTTTTACTAGAAATTCATTTTTTTCTAAGTGTTCCATTGTATTCCAAATACTAAACCCAGTTCTCAACATTATTACTTAACAATCTTATTTTATAAGAAAGCTGCATCATTAATAAATTCTTAGTGAGAATGTCATTTAATATAAATTGCAAAATATATCTTGGGCATGTGTTGTGAAACAACTCTTAATAGTTTTATATTGATGTGAACTATTTTGAGTATTTTAGGATTAACAGATAGTGATCAGTAAAGACAGACACGTATTACTTCCTGAAAATCTTTAGTGATCACTAAAGATTTTCAGAAAATAATACCGGTCTGTCAAATATTCATGGAAAAAGGCAACAAGGCATCCAGGGTACAGAGTTTGAGAGTCTAGAGGTATTGTGACACTAGTACCATTCATTTGTATGAAACAGTGTACTTGATTTTGTGCTGACAAACATAATTTGCCACAAAGCTTTTCTTTCTGTGTATGTGGTACAGTTTTTGTGAATTTTTGCTACCCTGGAGTTGCAGAGCTGTTGGGTCTCCATCATCTACATTGGTGTTTGGGGGACAAAGTGACAACAAAAAAAATAAAACTTGTTTTTTTGTTTTGGGGTTTGAAGCACCAATGAAAAGAAGAAAACTTACATTTTCTTGTTTTGTTTAAATGACAGGAACTGCTACTGCAGAGCTGAAAAGTTGATGTTCAGCACATTATTTTGAAATTTAGAGTTCCTAAATTTTCATTACACTGGCATAGATCTCCATGTGCAAAACAGTGAAGAAGTCAAGATGAGAAGCACAGTGACAACTAAACAATATGCAGATAACAGTGTTAGTGTAAGGAAACAACCCAGCGTAACACTGTCCTATATAGATTGTAAATCAGCATCACAGAAAACTTACACTGACTGCAAATTGTTTGTATCTGGTCCCTGGTGAAAGACTGCTTTATAGATATGCCTTACACTGGATTAAATCACTTACATCAAGAACAAGTTGTTTGGAATTGGGTCAAGCTTAAACCTGAGAAAGTTACTTATACTGAGAACAAATCTTTTGGAATCTGGCACTCTCTTCGAACACTGAGAAAGGGATGTGTCACTATAACAGCTTATAACTCAGATACCATTCTCACCCAAGTCAGAATAATGAGTAACACTGTTTTCAGAATAAAAACTACAGATAGCCTCATGAGCACATTCAAAAGAAAACAATGTACCTTTTTCCAGTACAAAAATAAGATCCCAAGAAGGAGCCTCCTGCCTTCTAGGTGTATGGATGTGTAAACCCCCCTTTTAAAAACTAGAGAGGGGGAAGGGATCCAAGAGCAGAGGAGCAGAGATAGTCCAAAGGTGACTGCTGACAGGATAATCCCTCACACAAATACTGCAGAACCAAGGAGAATGAGCCATGTAAGAGTCGTAGTTGTTGTCATTGACACCAACTAGAACATCTTTCCCAGTTACCCATATATAATGTTCTAGTAGTAGACGATGCACTGCACATCCTCAAAACAAAAAAAATGTTTCTAAAAGCTACTAAAATTCTATCATACTATCAGTAATTTAAAGAATGTGAACGTTGTGATAGATCAAACATCTCCTGTCTAATCTGAGTAAGTCCATTTTGTGAAGATGCTGGTAATTGCCCCTATCATTTTCAACACAATGGATAAACACTGATGCCAGGTCAAAAGGGGATAAGAAGATACAAACTCGAACGGCTTCAGGTACACTGAGGTGCCCAAAAACACAACAGCAAAAGTAAAAGGGGATAAGCACAATTATACTTGGGGAGTCTGTTGCAAAACTGAAGAACCCTGTTTATGAGAGGAAAGGTAGGAAGACATACAGGAACATTTCAGACCATGGGAATGAAATTTATCTGTCTTCCAGGCCTGTGTGCAAGGAATTGTGGATCAGGTTTTCTTTAACTGTCTGTTGTGGCCACTGGCAAACAGATCTACTTAAGGAGTTTTGCACAGATGGAACTGAAATATCCAAGGTTGTAACTTCTGTTTGAGAGAGTGTATCTTGGTCCAGCTCAGCTTGACTGCAATATGAGTAGTTAGCCACCCCCCCAGACTTGTCCTCAATACAGTGTGCATGCCAGAGATGGTGAAACTATGATATATTGATGGAGACCTTGCCCTGACAACACCTCTGTTTTTGAATGCACTTCTGGTTTTACTGGTCTAAACCTCATAACTGCATCTTTGAACTCAGTACATACCTGTTAACTAACTCCAAGTCCACAGTGATTTCTTGACAGAAACTAGGCAAGGGCACCCTACACTATCTGGCCAAACTTTGCCCTGACAACACCTCTGTTTCTGAATGCATCCCTGGTTTTACTGTTTCAGTCCTATATAACTGCATCTTTGAACTCAGCACACACCAGCTAACTAATGGGAAGACCACAGGGATTTCCTGACATAAACAAGGCAAGGACAGTGTACACTGTCTGACTGAGTACGTTATTGCTAAAATTGTTGCCTAGGCACTATTACCATATACGCATATGGAATCCCCACAAAGACTCAGGACCATCTGACAAACAGGTAGTAGAGTTCAAGATCTTCTTAAATGTAAATGTAGTGCACATGTACACAGGGTATAGTCAGTATTACCCTATCTATTAGCCCATAAAAAGCCTAAAGTATAAGAATTATAGCCTGCATTTGCAAAACATAGTCTTAATAGCTGCCAGTTACTCCTTCAGCTGTCTCCCCTCACTCTCGACCTTTCCTATCATACTAAAAGGAAAAGTTCAAACTTCCTTAACTCAAAGAAATAGACTCTAGCTATCAGTGCTATACTATACCATAAAGCGTCACACCCTTTAATAGCTGCCATTTAAGTTCCCCCAACTCTCTGCCTTCCCCATTACACTCAAAGGGAAAGTTCAACATCCTTAACTCAAAGTAATAAACTGTAGCTAAGAATATTAACCTACACTGTTAAGCACTATATCCATTAAATCTGTTGTGCTTTGGACTTTTATATACTTATAGCTGTGTATAATAGATGTGTTGAAATTCTGACCTGTATGAGTATAATCCACTGATTGTTTCTTTTGGGATTGGCAAACAGTCTGAGTAGGTATATCCCACTCTAATCCTCTACCTTATCCCCAATTACCACCCACCCTCCTTACTCTTCATTTATTTTGCACCATACCTCAGTCCCTAACAGATTTGACCACTCAGCAGCAATATAGTACAAAACTCTTCCTCCATTTTATAATTACCTAATCTATTAATCATCCCAGCCTCTCTCTCATATCCATCCCAGCGATACCCTACCAGGTCTGACCTCTCAATGGCAAATGGTTAAAATCTCCTCTCCACAATATATTACCTAATCTCTTAATAATTTCATCCTCTTTCTCTACATCCTAGATGAACACTATTCTCTTGCCCTATGCCAATTTTTCACTTTTTTCCTAAAAGACTATTTCCTACACTCTATCACCTCCCCCCTGATCAGTAACCCTTGTAAATAAAATGCTGCTCCTTATATTATTCTCTCATATTCTAGTACTGACCTCTCACTTAACATACTCACTTTCCCATACACTACCACAACCCCGACCTCCAGATTCCTACTTAACCTAGACACTTATAATAACTATTCTAATATATCTCCTAGCATCTTCAATCTCTTTCCTAGTATCTGTTTTAAATATACCCCTCCTTCAAAATAAAACATCTGCTCATACCCACCCATAAGAATGATTTCATTTTTTTTCTTTTGGAACTCAAATATTCAATTGTGTGCAGACAGTCACCCAAATCCTCGTCCTACTAATCTAATTCTAAACCTCAACATCACCAGCTCCTGCAAGCACCATAACAACTCATTTAACTCCTCTCCTTCAGTTATAAGCCATCCTCCTCTAATACGTCTTTTACTCCTTATACAAAGACATTTTCTACCCAATCCAGTTGCCATTCGTAGACATACCCTTCTCTCACTCCACCAAGCACAAGTCCAGCCAAAAAAAACAAGTCTAATAACATTAAATCTTTATAGAATTTGTAATAAAATTACTGATCCACATGCCTGGAAATCACTGTATTCCCCAGATATCCTGGCCATCACTGAGACATGGCTTAAATCCAATATGAAATATTCAGAAATACTACTTCCAAGCTATAATGTTATGAGAACTGACTGACCCCATAAAAAGGAAGTGGAGTTGCCCTACTGTACCCCAGCTTTTATAATCATTCCTCCTATTCCAACAACAAAATTTAATTCAGCTGAAATACTTGCACCACTTTTAAAGTTAAACTCTAAAAAACACTATGTATTATTGTATTTTACATCCCCATGGAAACAACATACTCATACTCAAAGACTTTCTCTCCATGGAAACAACATACTCATGCTCAAAGGCTCTCTCCATGGAAACAACATACTCATGCTCAAAGACTTTCTTTCCATGGAAACAACATACTTATACTCAAAGACTCTCTCCATGGAAACAACATACTCATACTCAAAGATTTGGGTTTTCAGGAGTTTTTTGAAACACATAAAGGCGGTGGTAGAAGTTATTTGGCTTGGTAGTGTATTCCAGGTTTTAGCAATGGTGCTGGCAAAGAGGGATATCTGACTCAATTAATCACAACACCTACTAGAAACAACAAAAGCAATAAGGACACAATTCTTGACTGGATTTTACTCTCAGTAAACACACACACACACACACACACACACATATATATATATATATATATATATATATATATATATATATATATATATATAAAATGCTAAATTTGCTGTCAATTAACAATACTATATGCATCACTGAAAGGCCCTTAAAACTTTGAAGTGGCTTCAACTACCCCACTACTTGGACTCTGTACAATTAGTTACTGCCCACATCATTTATAAACCTCATGCCTGTTCTACACTAAGTTCTATTCTTCCTTCCTATCTCCCAAACAGACCCCTTCATTCTAATGGTAAACAATTTCTTACACTGTAATCCTCAAAAAACAATTGGAAATAGCCTTTACTGCTACTCTGTAAACCAAAAATTGGAATTGTATTCCATAAACTATTAGAGCTGTAACTTACCATCCTTCCTTCAAGCATCTTCTGAAGGACCAGTTATCAAACTCATGGCTCTGCTCACTCTGTATCCCTGGCTGAATATCAATCTTGCTAACTTTTCTCCTGCCCTGTCTGTACAGATTCTCTGCCCATCACCACTTTTTCATTTTTGCCTGGCTATCCTGTCCTCTCTACCACTTTATGAAACCAATTCCTATCACCTCATCATCATTTATGTTAATCTGTCCTAATCTCTCTCTCCCTTTATAGCTGTACTTTAACAACACATGACTTTTACTTCTTATTCATGTGAATTGCCAAAAGGATGCTGTTCAGAACTATATACAGTGTTTTACTTTGCTTTTTCTCATTGTTCTCTTTGTAACATATTTTTGTTATATTTCTGTGCTTTACAGTATTGTTGATTATTTTTGAAATGTATAATTTTCAATTGTGTTTTATATAATGTCTTTGAATTTTTTTCTCTGTTAAATGGAGGTTTTCTCCTCAGGCCTCCACTGAAAATGGGCTTTCATGACCCAGTCGGACTTTCCCATTAAACAGTTAAACAAATAAATATATAAATAAAATGTAAGTAGCCTTGAGAGACAGGCTGAACCAAGTCTCTAATTCCCAGGCTACCATAGCTAGTCTGCAAAGAGGATGGAGACTGTTTCCTCCTTGTTTAACTACAACAATAACAGTTATTTGAGAGGAGCTGTTAAATTCATCATGTCCTTGATATTTCCTTTAATTTGTCTTGCTTGTTCCAGTGGTCTTAGACTTTCACCCCTTGAATACAGATCCCAGGCAAAGTCTGATTCATTAGTGTTTACAGACTGAGAAGGGAAGAAGGGAGACCTGGGATGAGAGACAACCCTTTCATCCAACAGAATAACTTATTTTGCATAAACCACAACAGTGGATTTTGAAATGAAAGGGGAGCTGCCATTGGGTTCAAACTGATGTTATGCACTATTGAAAATTCCTCGTGAAGTCTGTCCTAAGGAATCATAAGAGTAGTACAGGTCATGAAATTTGGAATTCTGAGATATTCTGAGGCAGCTGTCAAAGTCTTCTTGGAAAAAATAGAAACTGCTCCTTGGAATCTGTCCTGTGGAAGAAAAGCCATTATGGGGGATGTGCCCAGCAGACATCCCAGAACTATCTGTGAGATAGGAAGAGACAAGATGTTCACCTGAAAACTCAGGCTTTGAAAAATGTTATTTACCCAAGACAGAAATTCTTGACAACTTGTGAAAGAATTTACAAAAATAAGGAAGCTGTCTAAATCTAGAAAAATGTGAATTCCCTCCAACCAGCTATGGGCTTTAACAGGAGCCAGGCACTTTGTAAACACTATTTAGATTTGCTGACAAAGCAAAGAGCAAAGCAGAAAACTGAAAATGTGATTTGAAGGTTTAGAAATAAAGGTCTAAGAGAGGTCTTCATGTTCCTTCTTTACCACCAGAAAGATCTGCAATAAAATATTTTCCCTCTTACTTTTAGGGGAACAAGTTCTGTAGCCTACTGATACAGTAAATGATCCAGAATAGGAAGGAACAAGGAGGTTTGATTTGCTGGATAAAGAGCAATCCTTTGAAAAAGATGAAAGGGATCCCACTGCTAGTGGCCTTTTTAAATGATTCTCAGGACCAAGTGTGTATAGTTGTCTGGTGCCATGGAGGGAGGTGAAAATCTAGACTTGGAAAAGCTTTACATACTCACCATGGTGGAGAAGGGAGGACATATGAAAGGGCATAGAGTCAGTCTATTTTCTTAGATTGCCCTCGGTTTTGGAAGAACCCTCCTTTCTTTTTTGAAAAACTCTGCCATCGCTTTTTGGGAAAATTCATTCTATTTCCTGATAAGTGAACCTGAACTGAAAGAAAAGTTTCTGTTTTATTTTGTCAAGTAAGGTTGAAAAATCTAGGTAGCCCCTGGAAATAACTTTTCACCTTTCATCTAAACTTTTGAGGACCTCAGCAGAGGAAGCACCAAATAACTCATCTTTATCCGGAAGACCATTCAGTATCTCAACACTGGCATTCTCTGGAAAATTCTGAGAATATAAATAGTGATATCTTCTTAACACTGATCCGGTGGCTACTGGTCTAGAAACAGCATCGGCAGTGTCATGATCACATTTCAGAGAATGTTTAGTTACTTAAGACAGAGAGAATACTAATGAATTCAGACATTCCTTAGTCCTTAAAGAAGAGAGATCAGCAATTTCCTCCTTTGCTATAGCAAAGCTGTGGAATTTCTTACCCACCACAATCAGAACCACTTCTAACCACACCATTTTCAAGAAGTCTCTGCAAGAATACCTCAAACTATGGCTCTGTACATGCTCAAATAATTCTTACAGCATTACATAAAACTAGAAACCTCTTTAACACTTTGAAATATCTATTGGTCTTCACTTAATTTAACTCTTCTCCCCCTCAATTTTATGAATCCTCAGCTATAAGATGAAATTTAAAGAAAAGAAAGCCTAATTCTAATTGTATATCAACATGTATATATTGTACCCGGATGTAAATCATTGTTATTTTTGTATTTTGTTTAATGTTGCTTATTAGTAACTTGAATCTGTTAACAGTCGTTATGTAACTTTATCTCATCAATGTATATGTAATATGTGGAGCTTTTCTCCCCAGGCCTCCACTGAAAAAGGCCACTCCTAGGCCCAGTGGACTATCATAGAAAATAAATACAAATACAAACACAAACAAACAAACAAGCAAGCAAATAAATAAATAATTTCTCAAGCTGTCAAAGGAAACCAGCATAAAAAACATGTGAGCCTGCACCTGTGGAACAGGCTCCCAATTCATGTCAAGCAGAGCACCTCTTTGGTCCTCTTCAAGTGCAATCTGGACGATTAGATGGGTAACCATAAAGTCATCCCGGGTGTTCTACCTGTGTCTCTGTTGGACAGGGGCAATAGGTGCTGATCGTGGAAACAAGGGGAGAACTTGGCTAGACTTGTAAGGGCCCTAGGGCCATTAGTCTAGTAATTTCTTATGATCCTATGATTCCATGACAACTTACTATTCTGAATGGTGTGGTTGAAGAAGTATAAACTTTCTTTCCAAACCTGTCAAAGCTTTTTCCAACTTGTCAGGCGGAATAAGGCCAGCTGCCATTAGGAGTTTCAAAGAAGCTGATTATGACAAAGAAATTACTGCAGTATCTGACTTGAAGTTCAAAAAAGGACTATGTGGGACTGGGGAACATTATGTAATTTATTAGACTTTCAGGGAGCAGGTGTCTGTCAGAAAAATTACTGGCTGTGAAGAAAGCATCCTCTGTGGTGGGCAATACAGGAGGAACAGCTGCAGGTTGAGGAAAATCCTCCTGTAAAAAATCATAATATCTTTGCTGGAATTCAGGTATTTCTTTTGTTCCTAGTGAAAAAAAGTCCTTTTCAAATGTGGGTTGGTGGTCTAAGCATGAAAGGTCAGAAAGGCTTTAAATATACCTTTAGCAAAGTGCAGACAATCCTCTTTATCTATTTTAGGAGAAAATAAATGTCTAACCTTATGTTTTCCTCTATCTGGGAGAATCCAGAAAAAAAGCAGCTTAAAAGATGGTCCATTCTCTGGGAATGAAGCTCCTCAGAGCAGTATAGAAAAGGAGCATCACAACATCTCTTTCCCAGTGTCTGCTAAACTGGTTCTTCTTTATGTGCTTGCCTCCTGGTCCTTAGTGACTTCCCAAGAAGAAGCACAAGGGGGACCAAGAGAAAGTAATTAGCAGTCTAAGGAACATAAGGTGAACAAAGAGGAGTCATCCAGCAACAGCTGAAGTGAAGCAAAAGCCAGAGTCGAGACCAAAGATCCCAGATCATTTTTCTCTTATTGGAACTCAGGGAGGGAATGATGAAGTTTTCAGGACCCAGGTTCATGTCCTTATTGCAAAAACTGTCTGACAAGTGGTTAATGGAGCTTTAAAGGTTTGGTTTTACCTCACAGACCCTAACAGCATTTTCCATAGAAAAATAACACTTTTTATCACAAAGTGATAAATTATAAGGAAATTCCCACAGGAAACCAGGATCATCTGTCTACTAAAAAAAGTGTCTGACAAACCACTAGTGAATCTTTGAAGAGTTGTCTTTACTCCTGAAAGAAAAGTTAAGTTTGGGGTAATTTTTTTAGCCCCAGTCCCTAACAACACTCTTTTTGGAGGGAGAGGAGCTTATTTCCTTTTCCCAGTAATCCATATCCATTGCCAGATCTCCCAGCCTTCTCCTAACCTGCTGAACTTGGTCTAATAGGGCTGGGGCCAACACAGATGTTATAGACATCCTGTGGATCTGGTCATCAACATCAACTGGTGGGTTCATTTTGAATAGCACTTTTACTCCCCCCTACCTTATGATTTCCATGGTAGCATCCAAGGGGTGAGTGTGTGATGGAGATGTGCACGGTTTCAGCTGTCCTCCTCAGCGGTTTAGCCATGTCCCACCCTCTGCCTACTTTGGACCACTCCTCCCAATAGAGATATACCCAACCTCCCATCAGGAATCATCACAACAGATGCCTGAACAACTGCTATCCCACCAGGAATAGTAATGCCAACTCCTCCCTGCTGCTCTGTCAGTCACCAGAGACAGTACTTTAACCCTTTTCAGCGGGGTCAAAGTCCTGGATTTATCCATCAATGTTTCCCAACAACTGTTTTTAACAGAAAAATAACCCTTTTCCTAAAAAAATATGATAAATGATAAGGGAATCCCCACAAAGACTCAGGACCATCTGACAAACAGGAAGTATAGTTCAGGATAGCTGGTGAAAGAACATGACCAGAAGATATGTTTTGAGGTAAAAATCTTTAGTTACAACACTCCACTGAAATCCACAGTTCCTAGCACCTAGCCAGAAGTTTTAATCAGAAAGTAGAAGTTTTTCTTAAAAAAAAAAATACTTGAGAGACACTTCTTACAGGGAATTGTGACCAAACAGTGCTAAGATTATGTATAATTTTTAGTGGCAAACCACTAAAAATACCCGTTACCGTTTTTTAATAAATATTTCTGATAGCATAACTTTTCCTCATAAAAAATGGTGAAGGGGAAAGTATTCCTCATGGATACTTATCTGCCCGGCCTTGGAGAAGCATTAGATAACCGTTGAGCACTAAAAGCCCACAGGGAAGCATCCACTTTGATGGCAAGAAAATCCTCAAGTTTTGGCATCTAAACTACTGACTTTATACTGCTTTCCTTGAGCTGTACAGTGGTGGGGGGTTGGGGTGCATGGAAGGAGCCCTAAAGTTTGGAAGCTGGCCAGGTGGTCCAGTACTTGGCAGGACTTCCCATATAGCTTAGGCTACTGAATAGTAATCTAATGATAAACATAGGTGATTGCAATGGTAAGTGACTGCTGCTGTCCAGAAATAGCAGATTGTTCTTTAAATTATTACAAGCAGTGTAGTCTCTCCAGTCCTCAGATGAAAGGCGGTTTTTGTTTTTTTGCATCAGCTGTATGGCCAGTCTTCTGCAGCACATGCTTGCTCATGCTAGACCTTCATCACTGTTGTATGGGGCTCCCATTGTAAGGTAGTAATTAAAACCACCTCCTTCTCCACCTGTATACGAGATGGTGGACACAGTCTCCTGTCTATCCTCATTATAATAGCAACTGGTGTATCACTCCTAACCTGCACATCCTGTTAACAGTTAAGTTACAACCTGAAATGGCAACAAACCAGCGGATTATATCTGAAGAGCAACATTTTCTCTGAGCTGCAAAGTAGAATAAATTACTTATATTAAGGCAAGACCTCTACTGGAATTTAGTTATTTCATGGACTTCATATAGTTATTTATATAAATTAGAGTATGTAAACATTATGCAAACATTAAACAAAAATTTGGTATGCAATTCATAACCATGATATTCATGGCACAGGCGTAATGTACAGAAATAAGCCTTTTAAAAAAACAGCACAGTGTAGTTACAGAACAGTTATATCACAATACAGTCAGTGATCAAGCATTCTGTAAGGATTATGCAAATGGACAATGGAGTTTGCATTAGAGTGCCTTCAAAATTCAGAGACAGGCAGATCAGGCTCCAGAGTTATCAATGGAGCCTATATTGCAGTGTAGAAACCATGGACCACTAAATGGACAGAAGACACTGATTAACCATTAGCAGTTCAAGCAGTGATGGTGGTAATACAATAGTAGTAACAGCACATGAACTCCAGACACACAGAAACAGAAATTTAGTACACTACCAACATCTAGGTGGAAGCTGAAATAACTAATATATATGTATAACAACAACAACATCACAGAGTCATGCATGAAGACAGACAATGCATACCCTGAAAGCAACGTCATAGCCATAGTTACCACCATAGTCACAGTGCACTACAGATGCATGACTGCAATAGACATTCTCCACTTGAGTTATGTAGCATGTAAACCATAATCTATTCTGATACATTAGTGGAATTACCAACAAAGTACAAAGGCCCTACTAGCATGCAAATACTGGCCATTACTCTGAATGAGTAATGAGGTAAATGCAATGCAACGCAAACATTTCATACATTTTTCCTAAACTTGCCATCATCAGGCCAGCCCCCTCATTCCACAATGGGCATCCCGAACATCAAGGAACTGCAGCAGCAAGAGGAGACACACCTAAACATGTACAGTGCTAACTCTATATGTTCAAAGATTCATATACACTTTATTGTCATTTAGGACCACAGAAGTGCAGCTAAATGAAATTACAAATGTCAGCTCACAAGAGGAATGCAGTGTGAATAATGTAGATACAGTGGTATCAAAGAATAACATAAGAAAGAAAATAGTAACACGTATGACATGCAAAAGGTAGCTCACATTACATAAACACATTCAATACCCATTATCGAGTGATAAATAATAAATAAATACCCACCACCAAACCCCTACACTGCTAAGATAGAGAATAAATAGAGACTAGTGAATAGCAGCTGTTTATCATATTGCACTTGTTAACCTTAAACGTGACTCAGTATAGCCATCATATTGGTTAATAGTAATGCTGGCGGTAATTGCTCAGAGCAGCAGGATTAAATGAAAAAAAGAGTCTTCAATATATCTGGTATTATGGTTGTTGTTTGTATTAAGTCTCACAGCTGTCGGATACAAACTGTTCCTGAATCTGGTAGTTCTACAGTGGAAGCTGCGGTACCTCCTATCAGATGGAAATTGTGAGAACCAGTTGTGGGCTGGGTGGGTCGAATCAGCAAGTATTTTATATGTTCTCTTTCTTGCTTTTGTAAAGAAAAGCTCCTGAATAGAAGAGAGGTTTGTGCCCAAGTTTTCTCAGCCACCCTCATCACCCTCTGTAGTTTCTTCTTCTCAGCAACTGTGCAGTTGCTGAACCATGCTAGTTGTAGTGAGGATGCTCTCAATAGCACCCTGTAAAAAGTGGTACGAGCAGAGAGTGGGAGCCTGGCGTTTTTGGAGTGTGTGTGTGTGTGTGTGTGTGTGTGTGTGTGTGTGTGTGTGTGTGTGTGTGTGTGTGTGTGTGTGTGTGTCTGTGTATATACATGTGTGTTCATGTGTCTCTGTGTGTACCTCATGTTTGCTTTGCCATTATATGTTACATCAGCCTCCCAGGCATGCATCATGATAGTGCCATCTCCTTCACAATGCCCGAGTGAGGCACACATAGCTCTGAACCATACAGCTATGGTTTGCTGTATAACAGTGGCAGCTAAAGGTATCTGTTACTCAAGTCTGATGTCACTGCCTCCTGCATGTCAGGAGAGTCTGATTAGGTGCGCATATAGGGAGGCCATGTAGCCTGACCTGGCACCTGGTGTTGCTAACCCTAATGGCCCTATATAATGGACCCATGATATTTGCCCTATAACATGGCAGGACTGAGGACTGGCACCTGGGACATCCATTCCTGCTGTATACACACAATGAGCCCATACTATGCCCATGCCATGCCCATGGTCTGTACAATTGAGCAGGGCCTGATAACCTTTAATGACCAAAGATTCACATATTCAATAGTCCTAAACTGGTCATTTCAAAAAAAAAAAACTTTATTTGTTTAACCGGAAAGCCCAATTTGGAACAAAGCCAATTTTCAGCAGAGGCCCAGGCACATATCTTTGAAACATGGGAGGAAAACAGAGCACCCAGAGGAAACCCACACGAATGCAGGGTGGACATGCAAACTTCCCACAGAAGGGACTCCAGCCGAGAATTGAACTGGAGAACCTTTTGCTGTGAGGCAACAATGCTACCAGCCATCCTAGCCACTTAATGTTTAAAAATGAGCTTGTAAAGCAGGAAATATCTATTATGTGAGTCATATTGTAAAAAAATAAAATAAAGGCATTATGTGCACAGGGGAGAAATTTGAACAGTTTTGTTCTTTTTTGTTTTCCATAAAATGTAATGAAAGAAAAAAAATCAGATATTCCAAGTAGAATATGTTTTGGATACAAAAATAGGTTTCAATCAGGCTTAATCTGCTGCCAGGAATCCAAATTAGATGGATATACTCTTGAAAAGTAAAAATAAAGCACCAAGTTACTTTCTCAGTGAAGGGGAAATGACTGAGTTACATTGCGTTGCACATATCAAAGCCATTTGTAGAGAAAGAAATACATTATTGTCATGCAATATGTTCGAAAGAAATAGCATGTAGTGTGCAATAGAATATTCGTAGGTTCATAGGTGCTTACTAGGCTAATGACCACATGGGCCATTTTAAGCCTAGCCACACAACCAAAACCTCTGATAAGTTCTGGTACCCTTGATAAGTGTAAGCAGGGGTTTGGGAGGTGAACATTTACAAGAAAGGGCCTGGAAGATGAACTATTGTCATGCTACCTGTGTCCGTTAGAGACACAAGTGCCAAACCAGGAATGAATTTTCTGTTCCCCATCCAGTTGTCCAAGTTAAATGAATTGGGTTAGAGAGGAAATCTGCTTTACATAGATGGGGAGCCTGTTCCAAAGAATCAATAGTCTCTGGGATATGTACCTGTCTCTCCAGCAGGTCCTGTTTAATTCACAGGCAAGGTTTAAGTCTTTAGAATGGGTAATTCTGGTGCTGTTTGTTTTGTGGATATGCAGAGCTCCATCCGAGTGGGCTTTGCCAATGCCCTGCATACCAGGTATAGATTTCCCCTCAATGGCCTGTACGAGGCAGAATACAGGGATAGAGCCTTGAGGTTGTCGGCATATGACATATTACTTACACCCTGTATTCTTTTAGTGAGGAACCTCTTTGGACATTCCAATTGTTGGATATGGCTGGTTCGGTACACACCAAAGTGGGCACTGTACTCAATGTTAGGTCTCATGAATACCGAATACAGTGGAACAATGACTTCCTTGGGCCTATATGATATTTGTTTATTTATTTGACATTTGTTGACTGGAAATGTCTGACTGAGCTTGCGCCCTTTTTCAGCAGAGGTCTGGGGAGAAACACTCGACAAAGTATTACATAGACCATAAAAATGTTTGCAAACAATACAGTATGCATGAGGTAATATAAATATGCATTATAATGCTTGGATTCACAATTGTATATCTCTAATACACAAGGACTTTAAGGATATACCTTTGTTTATAAGTTGCACAACATAGAATGATTTCTTCACTACTGCAGACATGTGATGGTGAAAGGCTAGATTACGGTCTATATATATCCCCAAGTCCCTGACTACTGGGTCAACTCTTAACAGTATGTTGCCAGCATACCTTTCAACTGTACAGATTTTTGCAGATTTTTGCCACATATTGTTGGTCAGTTTTTCATAAAATTGTGGTTTTCTGGCAAATTATTGGCAAATCATTAAAGACTAAAGTTAGAAAATAATGGCAGACGTTTGAGTTTCAGACTCCATACCCTTCAGAAAAATTCATGCTAATGCAAAACCTGTTATTCTATCAACTTTCTTAGTTTGTAAGAGGAATATTTAAAAACTGTTCATATTTTTGGGCCTTTGTCCTAATTTTATTTATGGCTTTCTCCAGATTTCTTGCTCTAGGAGATTGAGAGGTATGGTTGTCAATATGATAGCTAACCAGGATGGATGACTTCCTGAAGGATACTATTATGCATTTCTTGGCATTTAGTTTTAGTGCATACCTCTGACACCAATTGTTTGTCTGTATCACCCCTTCCTAGAGAACATTTGTGCTGATGGGCGATTCAATGACAGCTCCTAGTTTGCAATTATCTACCAATTTAGTAGGCCAGAGATCACTGACATAGCTTTTGACTTCAGAGAAGTGAAAGCCAAAAAGGAGTAGTCCTAGGTCCAATCCCTGAGGGACTCTGCTTGTGACTGGCCTCTTTTTAGAGGTGGACATCACAATTCTAACTTCCTGGGTCCTGTCACCAGGTAACATAAGAGTTTGTACCCAACGTCTTAAGTTTGTCAACAATGCCTGAATGAGGGATTGTGTCAAATACCTTGACCAGGTCAAGGTTAGCAGTTTGAACCATTTTGCCATCATCCATTGCTTTGGTGACCTTCCCAAAGAAGTAAACCAGGATGACCTGCCCCTGATGAAACCAAACTGGGTTGGATCCAGTGTCTGGAGGTTTCCTATGTCATTGCTGATCATTTCCGTGTTCATTCTTTCCATGGCTTTTCATATAAGACTAGTGAGACTTATAGGTCTGTAGTTTCCAAAGTCTATAGATTGTCCACCCTTGTGCAGAGGGATGACTGTTGCTGTTCTCCATTCATGAGGCATGACGCTTATTTGGAGGCTACAGTTAAATAGCAATTACAGAGGGCCCAATTGGTCATGTTTTATGCTATTTAGAAGGCATCCTGGAATATTGTCTGGGTTCATTGATGCAGTATTCTTGGTCTTAGAGAGAGAGCATTAAGGACCTTTTCCCTAGTGATAGCAGGGGGAGTTATATTTGATGGTATTTCCTGAGGGAAGGCTGATGAGGAGAGAGGGGTAAAGTTGTAGCTGAATTTGTCAGCCAGTAGGTTTGTTATACCTTCTAGCTCAGTATGAGTTATGCTCACAATTGGGAATTGCCTTTGAGGTTGCAGACATAGCTAAAGAATGCCTTGTGGTTGTTCTTGGCCTGAGAGGCCAAATTTACCTCACATATAGCATTGATAAACTTTATTTGTCCTCCCAGTTGTTTAGTTTGATGAGATTGGCTTTATCCTGCAGGGTGCTGCACCTCCTAATTTTTGCCATGATTTTCTTTCTTCTTTTATACACCTTATTGATGTTGTGATTCCATCAGGGTGGCTTATTGTTTGAGTTAGTTCTGTATCTCTTTGTGGTGGGTACAGCTGCCTCTATGCAGATATTAGCATGCTTCTATAGCATTTCTGTGAACAGTTCTTCAAAGGCAGCAGTATTCTCAGGGTTTATGAGGGCTTGAAATTTTGCCAGGTTATCACTTAATAGTAGGAAGTTAGCCCTAGAGTATCTCCTGAATATTCCATGGTTAGCTGGAGTTCCAGGGTTTATTTGTACTTAAAAGGAGACCATTTTGTGGTCTGACCTTACCAGAGAAGACTTTACACTAAGGGGTGTGCAGCAGTCTACCGTATCAGTGAAGACCAGATCCAGTATGGTTGCACCCCTGGTTGGTGTATTGACAGTCTAGCCCAGGATGTCTGTGTTTACAAAATTCATGAATCTCTGTGCCAGTATGCTTGGCATTGTATATGATTCCCAGTTAATAGTGGGGTAATTAAGTCACCCATGAATATGATATTGAGTTGGATGATACATGTTATGGGTTTCCCCAGTCATAGAGGGAGACCTATAGCTTGAAAGGAAGTGGTATTAGATTTTTCCTATGGTGATTTGAATGTTGAGAAGCTCAAGTGTATTGTCCAGTTTAACCAGCCTTGAGGTATATCTATTTTTTTATGTCAATAGAGACACCTCCACCTTTAGTCCCTGCCTATATAGTAGCTGGTCTAAATGTGTGGAAGGCAATATAACATTGTACTGTCAGTGTGCTCTCTGTGGCTTTAAATCATGTTTCAGTGATCACGCAGACATCAGCATTCTATAGGATGAAGAGAGCTTCTAGGGAGTGGAGTTTTTTTAGACTCCAAAAATTGAGCAGTAATATGTTTAGATTTTCTTGGTTTCTTAGTTTTGATTTGTTCCCTTGCAGCTTCTCAGTAATTAATAGATATGAAGGAATGCATTGCCATACTGAGCAGGCCAAGTTATGAGAAACCCAGGTGCAGCAAAAGATAAGTAAGATACAGAAAATGGTAACTAGAGTCAGTATATTTTCTGTGTCTTATCTGTCTCATAATGTCAGTTCCATCTATGTTAGTAGCAGACTCCTTAAACTGATTACACAGGCCTAATTATCTTTATACTTATTTTTTCTGCATTGTACCATGCATCCTCATTTTTCATCGATGAGATGTGTGCTTGAAAACATGTCACTGTGTTTCACATTTTTCCTGACATCTCTGTATGCCCATCCAAACTGAGTAATAATCTGCTGTTTGTGAAAATCTTCATAACAGGTATAGCAATGAGAGGAATAAGGGCACGAGGTGCCCACAAAAGGCTACCCATTCTTTTAGGTTACTTTACTGGAAGTGCTGGTATTAATTTTACAGATTTATTTAAAACATTTTTAGAAAGCATAGATTAAGATGCTATTGCAGGCAGTAGTTTAGACCTTAAATGATAAGAATCACTAGATATATTTTCATAGTTTATATAATTTCTTTAACATGTGGGTTTCTTCTCTGAGAACAGCATAATAATTCTGAAAATATACAGAATGGATGACAGCATAGGGCTTAACAAGTTGCAGATTGCTGACCTCCACACCAGGGTGATGATATCCCCTGTCCTGATTCCTAGACTCCAGCTCTATGTTTGGGCATATAGTCTGCACTGCTGTGTGCCCTCAGGGGTGCTGTTATTTTGTCCATGTCTGTAGCCTGCACTGTGGTTGTGCTGTAGGGTATACATGTACTTCTAGATGTGCTTGTTGCACTGCTGCATGCCCTAAGGTGTACATGGATTTTGGGTGTACAGCTTCTATATGCTGGGTGCCCTAGGGTGTACTGGTATTTTGCCTGGTGTACAGCCTACAGCATTGTGTGCTTTAGGGTGTACATGTATTTCATTCACATGTACAGGCTAAGGTACTGTCTGTACTAAGGTGTACATGTACTCTGGCTGTACAGCTTCAAGATGATGTGCACCATAAGGTGTACTTATACTTTGCCTGTGTGCACAGCCTGTACTGTTGGGTGTTTTAGGGTGTACACATTCTTCCTCCATGTGTACAGCCTGCATTCCTGTGTCCTGAGGTGTACATGTACTTTGGGTGTGCAGCTTCCACATGATGTGCGCCCTAGGATGTACTTGTACTTTGCCTGGGTGTACAGCCTGTGCTATTGGGTGCTTTAGGGTATACATGTACTTCCTTCAGGTGTACAGCTTGCACTCCTGTGTGTCTTAAAGTGTGCATATACTTTGGGTGTACATTTTCCACATACTGTGTGCACTTGGGTGTACTTTTACTTTGCCCTGGGTGTACAGCCTGCACTGCTTTGTGTCCTAAGGTGTACATGTGCTTTGGGTGTACATCTTTCACATGCTGTGTGCCATAGGGTGTACTTGTACTTTGCCTGGCTGTACAGCCTTCACTGTTGGATGCTTTAGGGTGTACATGTACTTCCTCCAGGTGTACAACCTGCACTGCTGTGTGTCCTAAGGTGTACATGTACTTTGGGTGTACAGCTTGAGCATGCTGTGTGCACTACAATGTACTTGCACTTTCTTCAAGTATACACTCTCTACTGTTGTGTGCCCTAGGGTGTACACATACATTATCTGGTTATTCAGTTTGTAATGCTATAAACCATAGGGTGTATGCGTACTTTATCTAGGGGGTACAGCCTGTACTGCTTTGTTCTCTGGGATATACATGCACTTTGTTTGGATATGCAATCTGCACATGCTGTGCACCCTATGGTGTAAATATCCCTTACCTGGATGAAGAGCCTGCATATGCTGTGTGTCATGGGGTGTAAATATACTTTGTCTGGATAAAGAGCCTGTGCATGTTGTGTGCCTTAGGATATACATGCATTTTGTCTGAGTGTTCAGTTGCCTAAGGGTCCACATGTACTTTGTCCACTTATAGCATGCACACACTATGTGCCAAAGGGTATACATGTACTTTGTCTAGGCGTACAGCCTCTGCAAAGTGTGTGCTCTATGTTACATATGCACTTAGGATCATAGGATCATAGCAGGTTACTAAGCTATTGACCTGGAGGTCATTTCAAGCCTAGCCATTTCACCACAATGTAATACCATAGATACTCTAGTTAATACCCATGATTGTATTTAATAATGGCTGCCCATGTCCAGGAGGGTTGTGGGCATTATTCCTGGTAAGAATTTATGATGCCCGATCCACTTGTCCAGCTTCCTTTTGAACAGTGTCATAGAGGTGCTCTGCTTTACATGAACTGGCAGCCTATTCCAAGTAGTAGTCGCTCGGAGACAAATCTGTCCCTCCACCATGTCCTATTCAAGTCTCAGGCCATATTTAGGTCCCTGGAACAGGTAGCTCTAATCCTGTTTCATTTACAGATGTGCAGCATATTCATTAGGTTTGGGCGGGAGATTGTTCTGTAAGCCAGTCATAAGTCTCCCCTAAAAAGTCTGCTGGTTGATGTGGAGTCACCCACTTTGATAGTGTTTGACTGGTTTGTGAGCCAGTACAATACTGAGTATAGTGACAGGGACTTTACTCTGTCTGTGTAAGGCATGTGCTGGAGTCCCTTTATCTTCTTAGTTAGAAACCTGTGATGTCTCCCCATTTGCTGCAGATGCTTTTATGGTACATGCCAAAAGGGGCGTTATACTCAATTATGGGCCTGAATACTGACGAGTATAGAGGGATTATAACCTCTTTTGCTTTAGAGGTGATGCCTTTGCAAATCAAGTGCACTACATAGAAAGCCTTCCTTACTGCAGTAGACACAAGGTGGTCAGAGTTAAGGTGACAGTCTATTTGGGATCCCAGATCTTTTACCACTTCATAGGTACATAGGGTATTGCTGTTAATTTGATAGTGTGAAGGGACATTGTTTTTACCGAAGGGAATTTTGATGCATTTCTTTGCATTCAGTTTGAGACTGTGACTAAGACACCAGTCGTTGATTTGCTTAAGACCCTCCGGATGTATACTGACATCATTAGGGGATTCAACAATTGCACTCAGTTTGCAGTCATCCACAGACTTGGTCAGCCACATCCCCTTGGTTTTTGCCTGAACTTCCGAGAAGTATATACCAAACAGTATGGGGCCCAGCACTGACCCTTGAGGCACCCTGCTGGTGACAGGTCTGTTGGTTGATGTGGAGTCACCCACTTTGATAGTGTTTGACTGATTTGTGAGCCAGCTGGCAACCCATCTTACAACAAAGGGGTTTACATTCAGTTTGCTAAGTTTATCAGTAATGCCTGAGTGTGAGATTGTGTAAAAGGCCTTTGCCAAGTCAAGGTATACTGTGTGCACAGATTTGCCCTCATCAATGGCCCTGGTCAAATTTTCAAAGAAATCCACCAGGTTTAACAGGCAGGATCTGCCCTTAACAAAGCCAAATTGGGACAGATCCACGGTTTGGAAGTCACCTATGTCTTTATTTATAAGGTCCATGATGATACATTCCATGGCTTTACAGATGAGGTTGGTCAGACTTATGGGTCTATAATTCCCTGGGTCTATTGCTAAGCTACCTTTATGGAGGGGAATAGCTGTTGCTGTTCTCCATTCTGCAGGAACAAAGGCTGCGGTTAACTGGAATTGAATAGGGTAATTAATGGTAATGATAGTTCATGTTTTAGTTTGTTTGGAAGACAGCCTGGGATGCTGTTGGGTCCCACAGAGGCTGTGTTTTTTGCCTTAGACAAGGCTTTAATGACCTGCTCTTTGGATATGTAGGGTGGAGGGGGGTTGAGGGCAAGGTTTGTGATGAGTTGGAGAGGATAAGGGTGTGAAATTTCCACCAAATCTGTCTGCTTGCAGGTTTGCTACCTCTGTGGGATCAGTGTGTGTGATACCATTAGTCACTAGTTCAGCACATGCTTGGGTCCTACCTTTTAGGCTATGTACATAGCTGTAAAAGGCCTTATGATTATCCCTGGCTGTGACTGGTAATTTTTTTTTCCTCAAAGTTATCCTTAGAGGATTTGACATATTGTCTTATTTGGCTGTTGACGCTGAGAAGGATGCTTTTCCATTGTTGGGGCCTTGCCTTCATTTCCTTAGACAGCAACTTTTTGTGTTTGTTGTAAAGTTTGTTGATGCTGGATGTCCACCAGGGTGGCTTTTTCTTACTTGGGGCTCTGGCTTTGATTCTTTCTGGAACAGCCAAGTCTGTACACTTATACAGGTGATTGTACAGGGCTTTAGTGTAAGCTTTGGTGTAGTTACCACTTCCAGCTGGGACTGGGGGTTGGAATGCATTTATACCTTCTCCTAAGAGGGTATAGTATGCTTTGGTGAAGTTTTTTAGTCTGACTTCACCCTTTGTGAGTTCTGGTGTTAGTGCCAGTTCGAAGGCGACTGACTTGTGGTCAGATTTAACTAATGAGGGTCCGACAGTTGCAACGGTGCATCTGTTTGTCATGTTAGTATGTTTGCTTCTCTTGTTGGGGTTTGAACAAGTTGTTCCAGCCAGGCCATTTGAGTTAACAAAGTCAAGGAATGTTTCCACTAGTGAGTTAGTGCTAGAGTAGGTTTCCCAGTTGATGGTGGGATAATTGAAATCCCCCATGACCAGAGTGTTTGGCAATACTTGGATTGACTCCAGTTTGGTCAAGTAGGCCTTTTGTGCATCATGATCCACTGAAGGAGATCTATAGATAACTATGATTTGAATGGGTGTCTTATCCACAGTAATCTGAACTTGGAGTAACTCCATGGAGTTATCCAGTCTAACTAGTTGGGAGGTTAATGTAGCTCAAATATAGATAGAAACACTGCTTCCTTTGGTTCTCACAAGTTTATTTTGTGGTCTGAAGGTGTGGAAGGCATTGTAGCCTTGCAAGGCTAGGTTACTCTCTGAGGTGTTCAGCCAGGTTTCTATGACTGCACAGACATCTACATCCTCCAGTGATGGAAGTGCTTCCACGGTGTGCAGCTTTTGGTTTAAGCTCCTAGTGTTTAGCAGCATAACCCTTATTTTGTTATGGTTGGCAATTTTGTATGTTGGCAATTTTGTTTTAGAGACCTTGCCTAAAAAAGGCACTGTAGGGGAGGCAAGAGCCTTTGCCAGAAGCCAAGAGTCTAGTGGTGCCAGGTGCAAACCATCTCTGGCAAAGCAGCCAGGTTTGTTGACCATGTCATTCCAGGCTGACGAAAACTAGATCCCCTTTGAGTGACACCTAAAACAAAGCCAATTATTGAAATCAATCACTTTTTGTTTATATTGTGGCATCATTCTAGGTAAGGGTAATATGCTACTCAAGGCTCTGGACATACCTGCCTGGGACACATACTCGGAGAGCTCAATCATGTCTTTCTTCATATAGTACAGTGAGGTATGTCTCAGGTTGTTCACTTCAACATGAGCTGTAACAGTCATAATGCTACTTGTTGCTAAGAGACCTGAGTGCATGAGTGATCTGATGAATCCTGGCACCAGACAGGCAGCTGACAGTGACTTTCTCCTTATCTAATCTGGTGAGTGGGACATCCATGTGTCACACTGTGAAGTCTGCAATGACAAGAACATTTGTTTTTTTGAGTATTATGCCTTAAGGACTTGGTAGGTGATACACTGGTGTTGCTATGTGTCTTGGGTGTTGTGGGAACTGTGCTAGTTGTAACAGTCTTTGGTTTTGGAGGTCTCTGGTGTTTTGGTAGGTTTTTTGAGAGAACCTCCACATATATTAATTTATGTGTTGGATGCATACAATGTCTATGAATAGTGGTACTATGTGCATGAATAGTGGTGGGCGAGTTGACAACCTTTTCAGTATTACTGTTTTGAGTGCAAGAGAGCAGGGATTCAAGATTCTTGGTGTAGATACATCTCTCATACAGTGTACTAGACTGAGTTATTAGTAGAGGGTTGTCAGTGTACATGAGGCAGTTGCTACACAAGGCTGTCAGGAGAAACAAGGCTGTCAGGAGAAACAAGGGTAGTCCAGCTGTCCATAATGCTAGGTATGAAGAACAGTTATCACAAAGGAGCAAAGGAGGTGCTTTCAGGGCTGATCTAGGAAGTGCTCTGTAGATGGGTATTTCTGATGGGGTTTTTGTCTGGTGGTTTAATAGGTCACAGCTCAATAGCAATACTTCTTAGACAGGATATGTGCTAAAGATGAGGACTACGCTAATGTACTATAACTGTTTCTAACGGAAAAAGTGTCAAAATTATCTGTCTGTCTGTGCCTCACAATTGTGCTGTGATGTGCAGTGCTACACAATGTGCTAACAAGTAGAAACTCACTCAAACATGGGGCTTAAATACCAGAAGTTAAAAACTTAAAATAACTTTTAAAAAAATCAAAAGAACCAATGAGGGTACTTATACAAAGTCCTAGACCAATAACCCTTCACCAGATAGGTTTCAATCAGCACACTTCTCTCATAAGGATGCAGAAGGGCTCCTTCCAATCAAAGATGGCTTGGAAATGTGCTCAGAATACAACAGCCACTACAAACAGACTCAGATGCAGCAAACCTGTATCTGGACTATGCTACAGCTACTAGCTACACTAATTTAGGTGGGAAACACTAAAAATGTTTTAAACAGCAGAGACACTAAAAAATGTTTTAAACAGCAAGGAGACACTAAATAATGTTTTAAACAGCAAACAAATCAGTCATTTAAAACACTGTTTGGTTGGAAAACAGAACAAACAGAAGAGATGCTTTGCAAACAGTGAAAAGTAGCAGCAATTACTTTGCAAACAGCAAAAGTAGCAAAAAAAAAAGCTTTACAATAGTGAAAACAGCAATAAAATATGATAACAGGCACAGGAAAACCGACAAATGCAGTATAAACAGTTTAGTTTAGTTTACAGTATTAAAATACAGTATTAAATAAGCAAAACACAATAAAAGTGCAGTAAATAGTATAACCAAAAAAAAAAAAACAGGCAACTTATGTGTTTTGGGAAGCTCAGAAGCCTCTAGTCATTTGGTATCTTATTTCAGAGTTGTGGCTGGTAACCCACCTCAGTTCGCTCAGTTCAAACAAGCAGAAACCTGCTCAAATACAGGCCTTAAATACCAGAACCTAAAAGCTTAACATAACTTTTAAACAACTCAAAAGAACCAATGAGAGTGCTTACTCCAAGCCTCAGGAAGTCCTTGCTTTCACTTCCGGGTGAAACAAGATAGCTATAGCTTCTACTATTACTGTTTCTAATTTGGCTTCTGCTGATGTTTCAGTGTCTTTTTCACCTGTATCTTTTTTGCCTGGTTCTCAGACCTCTGTTGAATGTTCTATCATTTTGAAAGATGCCAATAATTTGACTGTACTTGACTGGGGTGATTCTATGGAACTACAGATTGTTCTCAGACTTCTACTGCTTCAGTGTCTGCTGTTTTAGCTTCCTCCAGTGGAGAACCCAGCTACTTCTACTTACTTCTACTAGTCCTACAGCTTCTGTTGCCTCAACTGTTGTTTCTAAAGCTAAATCATTTGCAGCTGTGGTAAAAATGTCACTTTCTGCTTCTGGCGGTCAACCTGGATCAAATAGATAGACAAGGATTGTTTCTAAACCTTTGCAGGTCACCCTTTATCACATAAGTCTATGTTTCTAAACCTTTGCAGGTCACCCTTTATCACATAAGTCTACATGGCACTCTTTATTAAAGACTTTGGCTGTTTCAGTTTAATCTTTGTGCTATTATTCACTTGGGGGGGTGCTTTTGTTGATGTTTATTTTGAAAGAAGCTGCTTCTGCTTTTGTTTCCAGTTTTTCTAAGCATGATTCTCAGAAGCCTTGCTCTGACTATGTGTGTAAAATTATTTTGTATTTTCGCTCACTTTATGTTACTGAGGCTCATGTTAGAGAGTTTTTGCTCTACCATTGTGCAGATGTCCTTTCTGTGAAAAAGTCTTTTGATACTGATACTGGTGGTGTTTGGGATGGGGACTGGGAGACCTGGGTGCCCTTACATATACTAGATACTGGAATTTTCCATTTGCTTGGTGTTCTTTTTTATTGGCTGGTCAGAGGGGTATTTTGAGATATGCAGGACAGCCTAAAATAGAGCTGGAGTTCATGTTTCTTTTGTGGTGACTTTTCACATTTGGTGTCTGCATATCCTGCTAGGAGATGTACTCATTGTGAGCCATCTGAACATTTTGCTAGGTCTTGTCCCCAGTGGTGTCGTTTTTGTTTATGTTCACATTTGGGACTCTGGTTGTCCTGCTGTGCCCCCTGCAGCCTCTACTTCAGATGAGGCCTCTTCTGATTTGCCTACTACTGGCACTGAGCCAGCTTCTAGTGTTGTGCCTGCTGATGTTTCTTTGCAGCAGGCTGTGGATCCCATTCCTGACCCACCGCCTCCTTCTTAATCAGCTTCAGCAACTGTAACTCGTTCTGGGGATTCTGAGATGGATTCTTTGCCTATTAGCTTACCAGGCCGTGTAGTTACTGGCCTTTCTACTGGGATTCCCCTTTAACCTATTATTTATGTTGTTCCTATTGACATTGAACTATTAGAATGCAATAGAAAGTTGCATGGGGTGTTGGTTGCTTCTTCTACTGATGCCAGTATTATGGTGTTGGGCTCCTCAGAGGATGTCGGTTATGTGGCAGATGTTAGTTCTGATCTTCCTGAGTTCCAATCAGTGATTTCAGGTTCCAGATGGAGGTCTTTAAGGCTTAAATAAACCAAAAGGGCATTGGATGATGATTCTAATTTGGTTACTGATGGCTGACCTGTCTTTGTTTGTTTGTAATCTAAATGGTATGGACAGGTGTCCTTATTTAGGCATTTTGTGCATTTTTGCGTTTCTTCCATTTCTTTTGATATTATTTGTTAGTTAGATGTGGGCAAAATGTCTTCTGCTTTTTTTTTGCAATGGGAAGTCTTGTGGGGGGGTGGGTTGGTCTTTGGGGACTGCTCACCGGTCTGGCAATTTGGTTCTGTATCATAAGTCAGTGGTGATGATTAGGGATGTTATTCATGTTTTACCTGGTATGGCACTGGTGGTGAATTTATTGTTTACACATTCTTTTATATGTTTTGTTATTGTCTATGCCTTTATTTTTGTAGCTGAACACCATTTATTGTTTTAGCTCTTACGGCCTTATTTTCTTATTGACTGTCCCATTCATTTTTGGGGACTTTAATTGTGGTGTTATACCATGAGATTCTAGATCTAGGCAAAACTCCAGTGTTCATTGTTGCAAGGACATTTCACGTATGGGCTCTCTTACTGCATGTAGCCCTGATAAAAAAGTCTTTCAGTTTTTCCTGGTTAGGGGTCGCCACAGCGGAACTCCGGTCCGCTCATGATTGGCAGTGAATTTTTACAGTGCCGAGTTGCCAGCCCGACGCCCAACCTTCAAAGAAGGCACGCCCATTCACGCTCACATCTATCTGCATGTCTTTAACATCAATCAACCACGGGGAGGACATGCAGACTTCACAGAGAAGGTGTGCAGCCCTGATGCTTTTACTTATTTTCATAGCACTGCACACATCCATATTGATTATTGTTTTTGTTCTCCCACCTTTGCTGTAGTTTCTTCTTCTTTGTCTTGTGTACCCTTTACTCACCATGGTGTTTTTGTCATTTTCCTTTGGTGTTTCCTCTGCTTTATCTAAGGGTAAGGGTTTGCCCAGATATACTGCTCCCTGGGCTTTTACTTCTGCTTGGCAGGAGGTTGTTTCTGAATCATGTGATGATCATTTCAGTCTGCTGCCTTCCTTTCCTTCTCTGTCCTAATGGTGGTTGGCCTTTAAGGAATATTTTTTTGCTCATTATAACTGGTTTGAACAGTCTTATTATTTTCAGTTTAAGCAGTCTTCTGATGCCTTGTATGTTGATTTTCAATCTGCTGTTCATAAGGACCCTGCTAGTGCTTTTCAGCATCTTTGTGAGCTGCATTTCCACAATATTTCTTGGATCAAGGTAGTTCTTTGGTTCGTTAGTTTGTTTCCCCATTCTTGGTCTACCCATCTTTTGTCTGACGTTTTCCATTTCTTTTGGGGAACCTTTTGCATGCCTGTGAGGAGGGGTATTTTGTATTCTCCTCCTGCTTCAGGTGGTGTCTGGCTATTCCACCTGTTCTTTTCCTATATACTTCATTTCTTTTCCCTGCTTTGCAGAATTTGCAGGCTGCTGATCTTTCTTTCTTTGGTCACTTGCTCCCAATTTTGTCTAGCCAGTTTTCACAGACTTGCTTGGCTGAGAAGCGTGCATGCAGAGTCCTCTCTGGGCAGCAGCAAGAAGTCCAGTCTTTGTTGCTTGGGTGGTATGTTACCTTGGGTGCCCTTCCTTCTTCTAGGCAAGAGTGGCATTCCTCTCTTTTGACCCATGTCTATGCCATTAATGGGTATCAGGACCATTCCGCTGAACAAGTACTGACAACTGAACATCAGGGATTGAATCAGCTTAGGTGGCAGTATGCTCTTTGCCCCACTGGAGTGATTTTCTGTGGTGGTGTTTTTTTGATAAGTTGCCAGTGAAGTCTTCTTATGTTTTTCATTCAGTGGGGTCCGAGTCATATCCACATGCTGGTTGTGGGACTTTGGTAACTGCAAAACATGTTTTTCTTCACTGTAATAGGCTGTCTGACATTATGGAGGATGTTTAAAGTAACTTTTCAGTGCCCCATTTGTATCCCATTACACTTGTTAAATGTTTATATGGGGATTATAGTTGTGCCTGGATGTCAGCAGTTGCTCAGGCAGATTTCCTCTTGGTCTTTGCTCTGAGACTTCGTTGGGGTGCCCGTTGTAGTGAGGTTCTTGCTAGGAAGCTTCTGTCTATGCCCTCTTTACTTGCTCAGTTGAGATGTGGTTGTAGCTCAAGGGGTTTGGGGGTGTTGACCTTGGCCAGCTTGCTTGTTTTGTTTGCAAACCCTTTATTATTGTTCTTGCAGCACAGGAGATATTTCTTTTTGTGAGAGGTTTTAGCACTGCTCTTGTTTTAGGTGTTTACAACTCCTGTTTTGCCTGACTGCAGTATATTTTATAGCTACTGCTCTCCTTTCTTATGGACTTCCCCAGTATTTTTTATTTCTGCAACCATTTCCTTTTTGCTATTTTTTTGCTGTTTACGGTATTTATTATAGGACTTTATGCATTTATTGTAGCCTTTTTTTCTTGCCTTTTTTCCATTTCTTTGTTTTGGGTTGAGTGTTTGGGGTCTATATTACATGTTCAAAGAGTCAATTCAGTGAACGGCATTTTACATCGAAAATGCTGTTCATCGAACTGTTATAGTGAGATTGCAGTACAGTGAAGATCGGAAATTTGCCCTTTCCTCACTGTAGTGCGATCTTGGAGTAGGTATACATAATTAGGGTCTCTATTAGAACATCGAAGTTTGAAAACTTCGAAAGTTCTAATATCGACCCCTATTCAGCGAAAGCTGAAAATATCGAAACAGAAAACCAAATTTTTTCCTAGGGAAAGAATTTGGTTGTCTGTTTCTGTTGCTTCGGTATTTTCAGCGCTGTGGTGGAAAGTTACAGATCAGGTTCAGGTAAGTGTGTGATTGAGTGTGGGTTAGGTTAGTTAGAGTTTGGGTGCGGGTTAGGTATGTGTGCGATTGTGTGGACGTGAGGGTTAGGGCATGGGTTAGGTATGTGTGCGATTGTGTGGACGTGAGGGTTAGGGCAGGTTAGGTGAGTTAGGGTTAGGGTTAGGGCATGGGTCAGGTAAGTGTGCGATTGTGTGGATGTGAGGGTTAGGGTGGGGTAAGTGAGTTAGAGTAAGGGCGCGGGTAAGGTGAGTGTGCAATAGTGACGGACCTTAGGATTAGGGTTTGGGTTAAGGTAAGTGGATAGTTAGTGGTGTGTGTATAGTTTAGTGAAGGGTTAGGTGTAAGATTTTAGGTGTATGTGTGTGGATTGCTGTTTGTTTGGTTTGCTTGTGCTGTGTGTATGTGTTTTGGAACAGCAATTTTTTTCCCTTGGAAAAAATTCACTGTTCTGTATATTTGGTGTTTTCAGCTTTTGCTGAATAGGGGTCGATATTAGAACATTTGAAGTTTTGAAACTTCGATGTTCTAATATAGACCCCATAATTAGTGGGGGGGGGTGCAGCCCCCTACAAGTGCAAATTCGACAAATGGCATTTTCGATATTAATGCCGTTCACTGAACTGACATTTTGGGGTTATGATATAGACCCGAGTGTTTAGATATTAGCAAGAATTTGTATTTTGCAGGGTTTTTCTAGTCCTGTAGTACTGTTTGGGGTTATTTTTCTTTGTTAGTTTGTTTCTTCTTTGTTAGGGGTTTTCTTGTTAGTGCTTCTTCTGCATCGTTTCAGTTATGTAGGACTTTACCTGGTTTCATTGTGATTGTCCTTCATCCTTTTTCTTTTGCTGAAGGTTTTGTTTTTGTCAGGGTACATGGTTGTTGTTTTCTTCCCTTGTTTGCACTTTGTTGTCTGTTGCTGTTTTCCTAGACCAATCACCCTTCGCTAGACAGGTTTCAGTCTGCACACTTCTCTAACAAGGGTGCTGAAGGGTCCCTTCCAATCATAGGTGGCTTGGAAAATGTGCTCAGAATACAACAGCCACTACAAACACCCAGATGCAGCAAACTTATACCTGGGCAATGCTACAGCTACTAGCTACACTAATTTGGATGGGAAACACTGAAAAAATGTTTTAAACAGCAGTGAGACACTAAAAATGTTTTAAATAACAGGAAAAAAACAGCAAGAAGATGCTAAAGAATGTTTTAAACAGCAAACAAATCAGTTATTTAAAACACTGTTTGGCAGGAAAACATAACAAACAGAACAGATGCTGGATATACAACATATGCCAAGTCCTTTATAGCTTCTGACAAAACTTTCCCAAATCATGCCTCAAAGAAATACTTATATCTCAGAAACAATAACCACCATATGAAAATATGGAACCAATTTACTTATTTAGAAAAAAAACTTTGTTTTATACTGACACTGATTTCAGCGTTACAAAACATAATTTTAATTGCAATTGTGAGTACAGATCTATCATACTTTTGTTGCAGTACACTAACAACATTTCTAAACAATTCATCATATTTATGTAGCTTTACTTGACTGAGATTATCTGCTTCTTCAAATGATGCAGTTTATACAATATATAGTGAAATGTGACATTACAGTAATGTAGTTTTGCTGTTGATGTTTGTATTTTTGTACCTTAATAATTTGCCTTCACATTTTGATTCATGTGTAAAACCCCAGTCTGAGCCGAGTCTGTATTCTTCCATTATAATATTGAATACAATGCCCTTTTCGGCATGTACCTCACAAAGCACATGCAGCAGCTGGAGAGACCACAGAAATTCCTCACCCGGAGAATCCAGGGCCTCAAACATCTACCCTACACAGATGGGCTAAAAGCCCTGCCCATCTACTCAATCTCCTAAAGACTCCTCAGAGGTGACCTCTGTCTGGCATACAAAGCAATCTCAGACCCTGCCCTGATGGGACTGCTGCATATTCGCATGTCAAGCTCTACCTGAGTAACCCACACGCGAGACCTCAACCTGGTCTGTGACATCAATAGGACTTGATGGTGGGACGGATTTATGTCCCAGAGATTCCCCCTTTTGTGGAATAGACTCCCTCTCCACATAAAGCAGAGTACCTTATTAAACCTTTTTAAGCTCAACCTGGATAATTGGATGGGGAACAGAAAATACACCCCTGAGATTCCACCTTTGTCCCTGATGGACAGTGGCATAGGGTGCTGACTTGTTAGAACATGGGCTAAATTCTTGGCTAGGCTTGCAAGGGCCTCAGGGCCAATAGCCTAGTAACTTCCTATGATCCTATGAAAAAGGGTCCCAGTGGAGCAGTGCTCTACCCCAGTTTGCAAACATGTAAATACTTACATAAAATAAGTCCAGGATATCTGCAAAATGCGTCCAGGATCTAGGATATCAGGGCAAAGCTCTCCTTCCTTCTGTCAACTTTCCAGTCATGCCCTACATGTCACCAATACACATTTTTTTGGAAATATTTATATATTTATATTTATATAAATATCAGAATAGTGATTTTGCTTGTTAATATTTTGAAACATTCAGTATCTGTGAGACAAAAGCAGCTACCCATTTGTTCATCTTTCTGTTGCTGTGTGATACTTGTCATGTCCTATTTGTAAGCCATGCAGCTGTCCATCTTATCAAGAGCACATCAATATCTAGTTGTTCTGATTTATTAATCAGTGTTTTGTGAATGACCCTGTCAAATGCTAAAGTTAAATCTATATAAATTACATCACAGCACAATTTTACATTCATAGCTGTTATTATATTGTTGTAGAACATCATGTTACAGGTGGTAATAGATCTATTTTCAACATATGCATGCTGGTATAAGGTTTCAAGTCTTAACCTTTCCAGTTCTGACAATAACCTATCCAATATTACCTTCTCCATTATTTTTCTACAACGTGAAAGTAGAATTAAGGGTTTATATGACTCTGGATTTGTCCTTCTCTCCTTTCACCTAAAGGCATGTTTAATAACCATATGTCTCCAATCTTGAGGAATCTTTCCACATTTATACAACCTAGTAAATAATGAATGTAACTGTATTACAAGTTCTTGCTGAAGTGTTCTCAGGTCATTATTACTAATCCCATCTCCTCCATGTGCTTTGTTTGGATCCAGTTTGCATAGTTCTTTTTCAATATAATCTAATTTGATTCCAGTATCTGAGTTACCTGGATGTCACTGGAACAACTTATCACCCCCTTTGTGGTGCCAAACTGTTTTGCATATGATTTTGTAAATATATATATATATATATATATATATATATATATAATCTATGTCTGAGAATAAATTTTAGAATCTACACACAGTTTATCAATTTGTATGTCTTTAATCTTTACTCCTTCCATATCTTGTTTCTATAAAATGGATTCATATTATGCTCAATATCTTTATATAACTTTTCTTCAAATTTTTCTTGATCTTGTCTCCTAATATGCTTAATTTGTTTGTCCATCTTGTTTATTTCAGTTTTCAAAGTTGTAGTTCAACCTCATTCCCATTTCTTATATTTTTGTCTCTAACCTTGATCAGGTATCTTGTTCTTATGGAAATATATCCCCCTGATATTGTATGCCTAGATCCTGATGTTAAACATTTTTTTTTATTTTTTACACTCAAACAATTTCTCTTTCAAAACTTTTCACATTCCTTCTGCAGTTTTTCAACTGAACACCTCACCCCAGTTAGTTTTACATAGTGACTGTTTTGTTTCCATATAATCTGCAATTAATTTTCTGTACATTGGTTTAGATTTCAGTTTGGCAGAATTATCTATCAACAAATTAACCTTTATAACCCCATGATCCCTGCCCATCAACTGTAGTAAAACTTGAAATGAAGTATCTAATTTCTTTAGGAACAAAAATAATGTCTAGTATGTTCCATTCCCTGGTAGTTTTTTTTAGACTATGAATCAATTGTTTTTCCTGAACATACATTTAAGTAATTTCCTTACAATGTTTTTGAATCAATATTATTCCAGTCCGTTTCTGGTAAATTTAAATGCCCAGCCACTATTACTCTTCCCTCCCGCATTTCATTCAAGAAATGAATGAATTTCTCTGTCATCAGCCCTTGACGTTGGTGGTCTATACACTCCTACAATTGTTATATGTTCCAGGGCTGTTTTTATTGTCACAGTTACATAATCTATAGTATTGCTGTAAGCATTGAACATATAATGATCACAAGTCTCATAACAAACTTTAATCCCTATCATAACACCTCCGTCTAATTTTTTTTGTTAGAATGTTTGTTACACTAAAAACATTTATATTCTGATAGAACTGATTTGCAGTCATTGTTCTTTAACCATGTTTCCCAACAATAACAACATCAATCTTGTGGGAACGTAGTAAATTTTCCAAAAAAAAAAAAATCTTTATTATTAATGTTCCTAGCATTAACAACCATCAGAGATGCATCAAAAGTTGCTATCAGTGAACAGTTGAATTTTTGACCTGGCATGATGTCTGGATAGTCGAATTTATTTGTTTAACCACTGTACCACTGCCAAGTACAAAACTGAAATGTACATAGCCAGCCAAAACTGTTGCGCTACCAACCTGAATCATCTGGCCTTTACAAAAATAATAAACTTGTGTCTTCACCACTGAAGTTATGCCACCAGCACCTCTTGTAAGGAGCATAACAATTACTGGATTCCTAGCTGAATGTGGAAAGTATCCAATTTTTAATTTTGCTTTTTTATTAAACTATCTTGCTGTTATTTTCTGTGTTACTCCTGACAGTGCTATCACAATAACATTAATAACAACTGTATAAGGATGGCTCCTTGACAAGTAGCTATTTATATTGTTGACTAATTGTTTGTATTGCAGGACCTACAACAAAATGTGGGCATCAGCCCAAACTTCCATAAATGACCTGCTTGTTCAAGAAATGCCACAAGAGCCTCGCAAGCCAGAACGGGATAGGGTGGTTTTCTTCCAGATGCTGGCTACTTTATATGTTCGCTACATACAGATATTTCGTAAACTGGAGACTGCTTATGACCAAATAGTCCACCCACAGAAAAGACGCATTTTACGTTTGGTACTGGATGGAGTGATGGGACGTATACTGGAGCTGAAAAATGAGATGGTAGAGAAGGAGTTTTCAGAATATCACTACATGGATGATGTTATCCAAGACTGCAAGCTTACACCAGTATGTAGTTTTAGATCACTGTAAAACACTACTAATTTGTTTTGTTTGTTGGATTGCTTTGTTTCAGTCTTGGCCACTGTTACTGTTAGTTTCTTTACTTATTTTGTTTCATCATGGAGAACTTGTCATGGTCTTTTTGATTATTTACTTGTGTTTTTTTTTTGTTTTTTTACTTGACCTTAAACATCTTTTAACTCTTTGTGTGTGTGTGTGTGTGTGTGTGTGTGTGTGTGTGTGTGTGTGTGTGTGTGTGTTTAAATGTTTTTGTTTGTTTGTTAAGTTGCTGCAACATTACTTGAAAAAAATATATGGGCATGTATAATGCATATAAAGTATATCAAAGGTATAGGAAAAGCCAACAAAAATGCAAACAAATTGATGGGCTATTACGCATCTTCTTATTTTTGAAAGTAGAAGTAACAAAAATAAGGATCTATTGCTTATTATATTTCTCACACTGACATCAGTGATGTGCTAGAGGATCAGTTAATTATCAAATATTTGCAGATGTTGTGGCTTCCTTAGGATAGATCTCTAATATAAAAGCTCCTTAAAAATTAAGAAGCTGAAAAAAACTGTAGATCTTACATAATAGTCAACATTATGACTTGCTAGCAACAGGCAGGAGCTGCTTGGAACCTGCTGGACTCTTCCTGGCTCTAACTATAGTCCCCATAATACACTTTTCCTCCCTTTCTATCTAGGCACATTTGTTACTTTAGGACCAACATTGATAGTGTTCCCAGACTTCCTTGGAATTGATTACTTTTGAGGTCATGTTTGGATAAGGTCATTTCTTCTTCTTCCAAAATCAATTTGTGTAACTTTTCAGTTCAGATCTTTCCATTTTGAGCAGTTTCTGATTTTCAGTTTAGTATAAATCAACAGCTAGTTTCTTTGATCAAGACACCAACTTCATTATAGTCAAAGTGCATTTAACAGCCAGTTCTAATGTTCACCAAGGAATAAACTCTTCATCTTTAACATCTTTAAAAGTTTGTAAAGCATTCATGAGAATAACTTTCTTGCGCACAGATCTCATCCTAGGGTGCCTGTTCCTCCCTGAGGCTTAACCCTTTTGCAAAAAAATTGATGCTTCTTTATTTTAAACCTGCTACTATAGTAAACCATAAATAATTATCTTGGAACACCCTTTTCTTTATGTCTTTTAGCACAGCTAGAAAAGTTTTTGAAATGCAGGCTCTTTCCTTTAACTCTTCATTTATTATATTTCATAAAGACAAGCTGTCCTTGCACACTAAACCAGCCTTTATTACAAAGGTGGCAAAAGAAATTAATCTTAACCATTCAGTCAGTATTTCAGCATTCTTCCTTCAGTTCCCCAACTAGAGAAAGTGCTTGCTTCATTTTTTATTCATTAGAAACTATCCTTCTGTTTGGATAGATCAAATGACATTGGAAAAGATGGACAGCTCCATGTCTCATTTCCTTATATAGAACAGAAAGTATCCAAGGTCATTATATGCAGGTGGCTGTCAGACTGCATTTTTTTTCTCTTCTGTGTTCTTTGCTGTGAAAACTATAGTAAGACTTTTCCAGGAAAACTAAAGCATATTCAGTTAAAATGATCAATGTTTCTTTATTCTTTTTCAAAACGTCCCCAGTTGATACTAGTGTGGCTGTGACTTAGGCTTTACTGCATACTTTTCCAAAATACTGGTTATAATATCAAAGTCTAGGTCTATCTTTGGAGCTATCATTCTTCATTGTATCACGTCTTGATGCCACCCAAGAGGTTTAAGCTGGGGACTTTCTCCTGGTGTTGAAGTAGATGGATGGGGGGGGGTCACATAAGATACAAATGGTACGTACGTATTGTAATGTTAGACCTTCATGATCTATCTACTTCAAAAACTCCACCTTACTCTCTCTTTCCACTGGAAAATACTTTTTTCTTCTGTAGAGAGCATCAGGGCTAGCCAACTAGTGGTGTAAAAAAATGTTTCTCTGGGATTTGGTCACATGGACTAATGTTGACGTGACATTCCAGCCCCATGTAAAAGTGAGAAAAAGGGGCCAATGGCAATGACAATTTGAAGGAATGACCCTGAGGTTGGCTTTAAGTTCCTTTGGTTTTTATTGTCCTTAGTACAACTCAGCCTGCAGACTGAGAAGCAGAGATGCAATGCATTATGCAAGCTAGAAGAGAAGCTGTAGATTTTGGTCAGGTCTTAAAGGGACTGGTCAACTTCTGGTTGTAGCTAATCAGTCCGAGTACTGAAATACAAAGATGTGTATCATGACCAGCTAACATTATGGCAAATGCTTTTCATTTTTTACTACATTTAGCTATAGGAAAGTAATTGATGGGAAACAATATTGTGGAGTTTTATTTATTAACCAGATAGACCACTAGGAGCAGTAAACTCTTTTTGGGAAGTGACCTGTGAGCACTATATGGATAAGTGACTTGTTCAGAGTCAAATGTTGTGTCTTTCGGCTTTTCCCAGTTAGGGGTCGCCACAGTGGAATTCCAGTCCGCTAATGATTGGCAGTAGATTTTTACATGCTGGCTTGCCGGACCTAACGCACAACCTTCAACGAAGGAACGCCCATTCACGCATGTCGCCACACAGAAGACGCTCTAACTGAGAATCGAACGGACAACGTCTAACTGTGAGGCGACAATGCTACCACAGCACCACCACCGCGGTACTTGTTCAGAGTCAAATAGTAGGCAGAAAAGAACTCAAAATACAGAATTACAAGATAAAGCTCCTTAATAGCACATAGACTTAATCGTTTATAGTAAACTGCCAAATATGTTGGGAGTTGCCTCAACTGCTTAACAGGAAAGGGATGCTATATGATATAAAACAAAGAGTTCAGTCTAGGAATTTCCTTCACTACAAATGGCCTGCAGTAATGTGTATATGGTTGCAGCAGCAGATGTCTGAAGAAATGTATTGTAAGCTTCCTACATCTGGCTGAGTGACTAAAATCAATACCAAAAAGGAGGAAGAACCATTCATCATAAAATAGTAAACAAATATCTTGGAAAGTCTTATCCCACTCAGATATTTAAAGAATGCCCAGAGTCAATTAGTTCCTGGTTGTGTACTTCATAGGAATAGAGCTGGATACAATTTAGTGGACACCCCTTACACTTTCTAGCCACTTTCAAGTCATTAACCCAGTGTCAGATTTGCATTGCTGGATTTTATTTTTGTGAAAATTTGCAGGGTTTTGAATTCACTACAACTATGTTTATGAATATTTAGGTGTAGCCTGTAGATATTTATTATCAGCTGAAAAGGTTCTGGACTCAAGAGGCAGGTAAATCAACACAAGCCACAAACATATTGAATGCATATAAATGGTCAGCAATGAGAGAAACTGCATCCATTTTGATTATCTGCACATATTAATGTGGCCTGGCATTCATTAAGTCCATTATCTGATAGCTGAGTAAACAACTTGTGTAAAGGAACTCTTTTTCAATGAAAACCTAAGTAAAGAGACACAAAATAAAAAGAATATAAAGTTAGGTGAAGAAAATATGCAAGTATATTAGAAATGGGCAGAACAGTGGTACAGGAAACACTGAAGAACAGCACTTCTCATCACCCAGGAAGTTACACACACAATATAATGCATGCAGCACCTTAGGGTGTAAACAAATCAAAAAGTGACTGACAGCACCTAGCAGCTCCCTTGGTGTAGAGGGATAAAGCCCAGGCAATCACAGTTTCATTAGTAGCTTAGGGACCTGTTAGAGTAAGCACAATGGGAGGTAAGGAATGATGCCACTAACCTGCCATGCCTCTTTTTAATGGGGGTAGTTGAAGGTATGCACACCATACCTCTCAACTGTCCAGATTTTCACAGAATGTCCAGATTTTTTCCTTATAAAGTTTGTAATTTTCTGGAAAATCACTGAGGATTGAAGTCACTAAATAATGATATACAGTTGAGTTTCAGACTTTATATCCTTCAGAAAAACATGTTAACTGAAATACTGTCATTTTTAGCATTGCTCTCAATTTATAAGAGCAATATGTAAAATCTGAGTCTATTTTTAGGCCTTTGTCCCCCATTGTTTTAGACTTTGTCCAGATTTCATGTTCTAAGAAGCTGAGAGGTATGGGCACACCTGCCATGATAGTATTTCTGGTGGAGATGACTTATTGTGCAAATTATGTTGTTTACGGGGGTTGGCAGAGACATTTGTATTTGTAAGTATTTGTATGCATGCAGGTATGTATAGACATCATCATGGCTCATTCCATGCCAAACCTTTGGAAGATTCAGCTGTGTGCTCGGAGTTACAGCCTACAATAGTAAAAGCCCTGATGGCTCCCTTCTTTAGTTGGCTGTCACCTTGTGAATGGGCCAAATGGTTGACAGGGAGCTGATGGTTGTCAGGCAACTGGTAATAATAAAAAAAAAAAATAAAGCAAAACTAGTGCAAGTTACTGTTCATTTATTTATTTGTTTACTTATTTATTTTGTGTGTATTAGAGGGACCTTTACTTTGTTATGAAGCATGTTAATGGCTGTCAGTATGATGCCACCTTCATTTGGATGGCCATCATCTCACTTGGGGAAAAGAAATGGGTTCAATTCCAGCAAAGGCTGGATTGTTGGTTGGCAAGAATGGGGATAAACAGCACATTGAAAAGAAAAAAAGAAACAGATATAATCAAGGAAAATTACAAATTCAAGTTATTAAGCAGCTATATTAATCAAACTAGGTACTACTGAGCTTTTTCGTGCAGTCCTTGGTTTTGATTCGACTTCCTTATTTTAGCATTCTTTGATATCATGCAGCCTCAGGGAGATTTTATGAAATGTTGCTGTTATAATCTATTTGCCACATTACTCAAAACAAATACCAGCCAGTCATTTTCTACTTGAATGCAATCAAGACATACAATTTAAGTATATCTTTATGCTATAAAAATAAAGTTGCCACCAAACATTGATAAATGTGTAAACTGGCCAGAATTTAGATAATGTAGGACCAGAAGACGAAATGACATAAGCCTCTACTCATGACATCAGAGTTCAATGCATTTTTCAAAATGACAAGAACTAATCTTTTATTTCTACTCTTTTTTTTCTGTAATATTATTATGTTTACCATCCTATAACTAGGGCCACTGGAAAACTGGTCACACAATTCGTCCACAGTTTTTATTCTTACTGTCCACACAAAATATGCAATTTTTTATTAATTTATAACATTATATTCTGACCAAAATTTCTAAAACTATTTGCAATTCAAATACATCTAGCAAAGGATATCAAACAGTTAACAAAATGTTGCAGTATGTGGTAAGGACAGTCAGCAACTCCTGCATTCAGAAAGGTTATTGTGTGGTGTAGCCTTCTCTACAACTCATAGTGACATTTCAGCATTCAGAGACACCTCTACCATGGTGCTTTTGCACAAAGATGTGCAACACCATGGTAAGCTGCCTCTGTGGCCTTGCTAGACACTAATGACACATTCCAAGGAAAAGTCATGTGATCTCACTAGGAACCTCCTATGTAAATTAACACAAATACTCTTTTTCACTCATGGTAATGGGCACGGCTGGTAGTCTTGTAAGTGAGAGGTTGCATGAGTGTGACTCTGCCTGGGAAGGTACAGTGAAGGGGGTTAGTGAGGGGTAAGTTTCATGTCCATGTGTGTGTGTGTGTGTGTGTGTGTGTGTGTGTGTGTGTGTGTGTGTGTGCATAGATTCATAGATTAGTACTAAGCTAACTGCCCTTGCGAGCCATTTTAAGCTTAGCCAATTATCCCTTGTGAGACTCAAACCCTGCACCTTGTGTTTGTAAGGCAAACACCTTAACCATTAGGCCACCCTCCCAACCCGGGGTAAGTTGGAGTTGGCTGTCATACTTCCACACACTCCTAGACTGAGAAACACTGCTTGCAACATTAGGTCAGGGGGGCACTATCCACCAGGAAAAAAACACTGAAGATATAGGTTGGGGGATTTGCTAGTTACCAGGGAGAGCACTAAAGATGCGGGTCAGGGGGACTAATAGTCACCAGGGGAAAAAGTACAGCTGTGTAAGTAAACTTACCATAACAGTAGATCTTCAAATGATCACTACTGCAGTAGCCTTTGCTAACTAGTTTCTTGTGGCAGGATGCAGGCTTTGAAGCTGTTTGGCTTGGCACCCAAACTTATATTTTTGTCAGCTCTGCTTGAGCTGCCTGACAGTTCTGGTGAGTGGAAGGTGCCCAGAAGCTTTGGAAGCTGGCTGGCTGTTGTATCCTTGGCAAGATATAACCCATATAGCTAAGGCTTCTGCAGCACTGATCAATATGATGAACATCATGAAAGACGTGGGTTGGGGAGTCCACTAGCCACCAGGAGGTTTATTACAGACAGTCAAGGGGACCAGTAATCACCAGGGAGAATTCACATGCCATTACAGTACTTACAGGAGATGTGGGCCAAGGGAACACTAGATTCCAGGAAGAACACTTCACTATCACTGATTAACAGCACTTATATAAAACATGAGACACCAGGGATACTCTGCATAGTGTGCCAAAAGGCACTTAATTAAAAAAATGGAGCAAAGCACCACTAGACACCAGGAATACTTTAAATATTGTGCCTTAAAAGACACTAAAAAGGCTTCCAACCTGTACTTTTCCCACTGAGAACATTAGTCCTGTGTCATCAGTAGACAGCAGGGATTTAATATGGAAAATACATAAGAATCTAATAAATAACTAAATAAAAAGATAAAAGGGGGAGGTGGGAAGGCTTCAAACCCTTCATCTTGCCACCAAAAACACCAGCATTAACCCATGGCATCAAATGAGAACTTAAGTAATTTTTTTAAGATCATCAAGGGATCATAGGAGGTTACTAGGCTATTGGCCCTGAGGCCCTTATAAGCCTAGCCAAGAGTTTAGCCCATGTTTAGACAAGTCAGCACCCAATGCTCCTGTCCAGCAGGGACACAGGCGGAATCCCAGGGGTATATTTTCTGTTTCCCATCCAGTTATCCAGGTTGCGCATAAAAAGGGGTAAATGGATACTCTGCTTGATGTGAAGATGGAGTCTATTCCATAGATGGGGGAGTCTCTGGGAGACAAATCTGTCCCACCAACAAGTCCTGTTAATGTCACAGACCAGGTTGAGGCTGAGTGTGCGAGTTACTCGAGTGGAGCTTGACTTGGAGATATGCAGCAGTCCCATCTAGGTGGAGTTCGTGATTGCCTTGTATGCCAGACAGATATCACCTCTGAGGAGTCTGTATGAAACTGAGCAGAGGGATGGGGATTTTAGCCTATCTGTGTATGGTAGATGTTTGAGGCCCTGGATTCTTCTGGTGAGGAGCCTCTGTGGTCTCTCCAGCTGCTGCATGTGCTTTGCAAGGTACATGCCACAAGGGGTTTTGTACTCAATAATGGGCCTTATAAGGAAAGAATACAGGGATGTTATGACTTCCTTGTCCCTGGATGAGATAACCTTACTTATGAGGTAGGCTATCTAGAAGGAAGGCTTTCTGTACAACAGAAGCAACATGGTGGTAAAAAAAGTCAAGTTGCTATCAACCTGGGTGCCCAAATCCCTCACAACTGATTGAGTGCTTAGGACATTGTTATTAATGTGATAATTTGTGGGGACATCACTCTTCCCAAAGGGGATGATGATGCATTTTTGGTATTCAGCTTGAGGCCATGCTTCTGGCACCAGTCATTTGTCTGAGTGAGACCCTCTTGGAGGATGTCTACATCACTAGGGTGATTGATGACAGCACCTAGCTTGCAGTCATCTGCAAATTTGGTCAACCATAGCCCACTAGCTTTGGCCAGCACCTCAGAAAAGTATATCCCAAATAACAGAGACCCCAGACTGAACCCTGGAATGTGCCACTTGTTATGGGTTTACTGCTTGAGGTGGCTTCCTGTATTTTGACTAGATGGGTTCTATCAGTGAGCCAGTTTGCTACCCATCTGGTAACATATGGACTGATGCCTAGTTGAGAGAGTTTATCTACTATGCCCGAGTGGGGAATAGTGTCAAAGGCTTTTGCTAGGTCAAGGTAGGCGGTGTGCACCATCTTCCCCCTCATCCATGGCTTTGGTGGCTGTCTCAAAGACGTCGACCAGATTTAGCAGATATGTCCTCCCCTTGACAAAGCCAGACTGTGTGGGATTGAATGTTTAGAGGTTGCCAGTGTCCTTGTTAATGAGGTCCACGATAATCCATTCCATGACCTTGCAGATCAGGCTTGTTATGCTGATGGGTCTATAATTTCCCAAATTGGTGGACGCTCCACCTTTGTGCAAAGGGATGATAGTAACTGCCCTCCACTCAACTGGGATGAAGTCAGTACTCACGTTTTGGTTAAATAGGGTACCTAATGGTGCAGCAAGTTCCTGCCTGAGTTCACATAGGATGCAACCTGGTATGTTATCGGGTCCCATGGATGCTGTATTTTTTGCCTATGAGAGAGCAGTGATGACCTGTTTCCTAGATATAAGGTGAAGGGGGCAGGTACTGGGGATGTCCTGATTTACTGATGGGGGGCAGAGAGGTGACGTTTTCGCTGAATCTTTCAGCAAGCAAGTTTTCTGTGGCTCTCAGGCATTATGGTCTTCCTTGCCTGCAACAGTTCATGAGAGGAACAGGGAATATAAAGCATACCTCTCAACCTTATAGTGCATGTAAACTAGACACATCCATACTTAATGGTGAGACAACGATTTAAGAACACATTTTAAGTACTCTGGGGGGTTGCCTGTGCCACCATGATGAATGGGCTAACAGTGTTAACTAAAGCAGGCAAGTTCTGATCTGCACTCCCATTAGTTAATAGCAATTCAAAGATATGCAAATTAAACAATAATGAGGACTTTCTTCATTGCGGCTATGGTGTTTTTGAGTTGCAAAATACTGCATTGTGTAAACAGGGCTTTTACAGTAGCCCTTACCACGAGCACTGGGGTTATTTCCGAATTCCTGGACAGGTGTGAGAAGTGAAACTGTTCCCATTCACATGGGTGAGGCAGTGGCTACAAAGATTTGTTTTGCACGGCTGAGTTTATCTGCTATTATAGCAATAACCCACGCCTGGGTGTGGGTAATTACCCATCCATTGGTTGGGTGGGTTCCCGCCCGGGCGAGGCCCAAAACCAACAAACAGTAATACCCACACCAGGCCCACCCCCACCCTTGTATTTATGTTATTTATATTATATTAAAAGAATTATTTAAGAAAAATAATGGCATAGTGTAATTAAAATGCAATGCCTGTGTACTGCATCCGTTGCGATTCCTGAAGAGATGTTCTGTACCGCGCGCGCGCACATCGCAAGTACATCAAGGCAGTAGTAAAGAAGCAGAAAGCAAGAAGTAGCTGTTTTTTAGTGTTACAATTAATAGATGAGTTTAATAACAAACGCAGCGCAATAAACGGACATTTCCGCTGTTTAATTTAATTATTTTAAACTTCGCAAAAATTTTTAACAAATGTAACAAAACGCAAACACTAAAAAAGAACGTTTAATTTATTTCTTAAAAGTTTTTATAACAAAGTTATTTAAAATTTTTAATTTAATGGCGGTAAGCATTAAGCAAAGCTTTCTCGTTCTCCGCTATTAAAAACCTTTTTATTTTAAACAGTACTAAAAAAAATGTTAAAGCCATTTTAACATTATAGTATATCGAAAATTCTTGAGGGCACTAACCTTTTAAATATACCAATTTGCCACAATCAGCACGACGCTAATGGATCAGCTGTACGCTAAATCAATTCGCACGCTGGGGTGGCACTAATGACGCTGGTACGGTTGGCGTGTTTTGGTCCCGTTGGGGTTAGCAGCGGTTGAACCTAACGAGCCAGGTAAAAACAATTAGCCCAGTAACGTAACGTTACTACTAACCTGATATTATGTATTGTATTTATACAATAAAACAAACATATAAGGAAAATTGCTTGTATACGATAATATGTAATGCCAAGAAATTGTTACTGTTGTTCGCCTCCAAATGTGTATCATGTATGTCAGATGTTTGCAGTACATCAGAGAAAGGCAGTATGTGCTGCTTTCTGTTTTTTTACCTCAGCTGTTCCACTGTTAATATATTAGTTTAAAATAGAAATAGCGAAAGGACATCTCCCGCTGAAAATTACGGTCTCGTAATGATTATTAACATCATTAAAATCGAATTCCTTAGAATGTTAAAACATTGCGAGACTTTAAAAACAAGAAGCGGACATCTCCGCCGTTTATTTTAGAATAATATGTTAAATGTTAAATCATTTTTTAACATAGCGAATAAACAAAAACGGAGCTTTACTGTTTTCTCAACTTTTAACTCGCTATCTTAAAATCAATGGGTTAAACATGTTAAAAGGCTTTAAAACAAAGACAACTATTTTAAATTTTTGTTTTTTCTTGCTATGTTAAACCCATTTAACATAACATAGCATTAAGGTAACACGAAGAGTAAAAGGAAAAAATAGTCCAATCGAAAAGGCCCGGTTTCCCCTTGATGATACATAGCACGCCACAATGATTTTTCACACGCACGGGCTCGCTCAAAAGTCATGGTATAATAATTGTTAAACCTAACTGTTAACATAAATTATTTGGTTGTTTAAGGTGTTGAATCTGTTTAAGGGAGTTGAATTCAAAGATTCCATGCAGATATGTGACCTAAGAGCATTTTTATCAAATATAAATAAGCACATGTCTATACCTTTACAAGAGATCATTTTCACTAAAGCTGTGTCCCATCATATTTTTTAGGAAATTTATGTTTTTATAATTTCAAGGGTCTTAGAATTAAATTTTGCTGCCAAACATATAGTAGGGGAGGGGGCAGCAGTTCACAAATTTGTTTACAGATCATTTTTTCATCAAAGCAGGTGATTAGGTTTTCACTATAATCTGTTAAAGGCAGAGTGCCAAAATGAATGCTTAATATTAAGTGTTTTACTACTTGTGATGTTTAGGGCCATGAAAAGGTACTGGGCAAAGTTCATTCTGCACTGCACTTATAGAAAGCGCAGGCTGAAAACACTAACATATGACAGCACATCTGTCTAGTTATCTGTGTAACTAATACAAGATGCAGCAAATAATATACAGTAGCAAACTATTAAGAGCGTAGTGTCATTGGATACTGAAGCCTGCAATATTCCCACAATTTTGGAAAATATTTCTGTACATTTTCATAACATTCTCTGCAAGTTTCTAGTGTCCTTGCCAATAACTTCAAATTCTACAATACATATTTCTATTTTTATTTCATTCTACTTACCTTCAAGTTAGCTGCACTCATTTCATTAATTTTTACTCTGAAATGCAGATAAGGAATGAAACTCTTACATAATATCATCTATTCAAGAGGATGGTTCAGAAAGTATAATTCTAATTGACTTATTCTTATCAACTTTAGATCACAGTAATTGTCTTAGTTTAGGGATCACAAACTTCTGCCCATGGGCTTGATGTGGTCCACTGGCACACTCTGACCAGTCAATTTTTGCCCAGTCCAACTTGCTTTTTTGCCTAAAAATGTTTTGTTACTTTGTGATTCAAAGTACATTGCAAACAGTTTGTCTTTGTGATTCATGTTGCCTGTAGACATTTCAGTGTCTCAATGGCCTGACTATGATATTAGTGAGAGAGAGACTTCCTGGAACACAAAACAGACCAACAGCAGGACAGAAGTAATGTTAAAGTTTAGATTTTAAGATTTTTGTATAGCTACTACAAACACAGGGATCCTTTCCTGGCTTCAGAACCATAACAATGGTTGCTGGCTTCTGGATATTGGTGGTGGGTGGGTCCTGAAATAACCATTATGTATCTTAAACAGAAGATCCTGGAGCACTTAGCAATGAAGTGGCACACCTTATATGACAGTCAGTCATTCCTTATGGCATTTTCAATTTTAAATCTGTTTTTAGCTTGATCCAATTCATCTTTTGAATAATGTGGTATATTGCAGCACCCAACACTGCTTTGGAATTTCAGTGTCAGCCTAATAAAGGAGTGTGAATGGCAAGTAAAAGAATCTAGAATACCTTGGACAGAATATTCAAATTCACCAGCACCCAGATGATTAACTAAAAGCACCTAGCGTGTACAAGATTTAATGTAAGTAAGGATGGTGAGCAGAACATTCCTGTGCAGTTGTAATCATGTAATCTAAATTTGTTATACACCATGCATAATAGACCTCCAAAAATCTTTTATAACCTGTTATAAGTTTACACTGAGAGAGAGAAGGTCCATAAAAGCTGAACATTTCTCCGTCTAGCACTAACATAGTTTCAGTGTTCAAAAATAAATTAATAATTTCTTTGGGACCTCCTACTTAAATATCTGTTTTGGACCTTCTACTTAAATATGTTTTTGGACTAATCTTTTTATGCATGTCCTGAAGGAGTGACATTTCTTTCTGCATCTAGCATCACTATACGGACACAACTATCATAAATTTCTTCAGAGCAATCACCCACTACATCATATAACTATTAATAATAATCCTACCCAGTAGACACAGCATTATATTAAATGGATTTATATCATAGTATTGAGTTTCAGAAACTCGACATTCATATAGTTGAGTCCATGTGATCAATTTTCCAAAAACACGAATGAAAACAAAATTAAAAATCTATATTTTTGCAGGGGGTAAGCCAACATGCACCCCTCCTGTGCCCTCTGCAAATTATATATAACAACTCTGAGATTGCACTATGGTAGGAAAAAGGGTAAATTTCCCAATCCCCATTGTACCACAATCTACATGGACATGCTTTAATGAGGAATGTATACTTTTCACCACTGTAGTGCAATCTTGAATTGGTATATATTATTTTCAGGAGGTATGGGTGGTACAGTGGAGTGTGCCCTCCTGCAAAAACATAGTTTATTTATTTTACATTCAAGTTTTTGGAAACTTGAATATATAGTCTAGACCATATGAATTTTTGAGTTTCCAAAACTCAATAATATGATTTACATCCTTTTAAACACACACACACACACACACACACACACACACACACACACACACACACACACACACACACACACACACACACACACACACACTCATCATCATCATCATCAGAACTTCCTCTCATATACATTCAACCTCCTACTTCTTAGCACACAACCTGACCTATTTTTTACCCTCATTAAACTACCCCTTCCTTCTATTAGTTCCAATCCACTCCTTTAACATTCAGCTCTCTCACAAGAACTTTTATGGTTTACTGTCACAATGTTGAAGCACAAAATCTTGAAACCTATAATCCTGAGACCATAATATAAAAGACCAAAGTACTGAAGACCAGAATATCTAAAAAATCTCAGCTCCTGAATCCCCATACCACTTTGAACCCAGGAAAGAGTGCTAACATGGGTCTTCAGCATTTTGGTCTTTCAATACAAATTTTTAGTCTGGCAGTTGGTTTAGAGGAATAATTTGGTGCAGGGGTGCAAGGTTTGATTCTCACAGCCTACATTGCCTAACTTTGTGACTCTGAGCAAATCATTTAACCAGACACTGCTCCTGGGCCGAGCCTGAGAAAGGTCCATGGTGATCAGTGCTCTACTCCGAAAAACAAAATAAAATACTATGTCTCAGGATTATGGGTTTCAAGACTGTGGGCTTCAAGATTGTGATATCAAACCAGGTTCTGCTAATCTTCTCTCTACCTTCACTCACATTTCGCTTCTCACAAAAGTTCAATAAACCTGCCTCAAACAGTATACAAATTCACACTCATTATACTAATTCTAGTCCCAAGAAAAAATATCAAATCCAACTCAGGTTCATATGTCAATGCAAGTAATAAATGCACAAAGCCTCTGAAACAAACTAGATCAGATAATCATTCTACTTTCCCAGCACAATCCGGATATTGTAGCTGTAACTGAAACCTAGATTAAAATGGATACCCCACACTTGCACTACTTTATCCTACAATATAACTACTATGTAGATGCTAGACCTGGCCTGATAAAAGGTACTGTTATTCTCCATCTATATAAATCACATCTAAACATGCAGTTTATAGTCCAGGTTAATGCTGTCTCAAAAACTCACTCAAGCTGGCTTCTAATAAAAAAATGTCACCAGTAAAAAGAAATCTCTTTACCTACCCTATATACACCATAAAGGTTCCAGTACAAAGTATAATCTCCCTTCATAGGTAACAAATCCAATATCTTTTTTTAGGTGATTTCAACTTAAATCTGCTTCCTAGTATTCAACATGAAATTACTGGCACATTAACTAACCAAAACCTAAAAGAACTGGTACAACATCCTACCAAATCTAACCTCATAACCAGCAATCACACCCTACTAGACTTAATCAGCCCTGACAACACCTACCTAGTTTCTGTCATTAGTAATATCCCACCATCCATCAGTGAATACTGCCCAGATAACTTCTGCAGAAATGCCCACCGTGTAAAATGCCTCCCAAATGTATTATCTTTTACCCAAAAGTAGTTTGCAACATCAAGCAAACTCAAATAAACCTTTTGCAAAATAAACTAATCATTCATCTTAATCATTAATGACCCTAAGCAAACCACAGAAATCTCTACTGTACTAATGTTCTCTCACTAAGTCTGTGTGTATCTCCAAGATGCCTACTTTCCTAATAACATCTTGATTATACAGGCCAAGGAAAATGATTGGTTAACTACTGAACTAAAATCACTTTTAAAACTCTGATTGATTCTGTAGCTTATAAATTTCATCTGTTCCTCAGGATTTCATGCAGTTTAAAAATGTCTTTTACTGGCAAGAAATACATGTCTTCTCTGATGGCCCTCCTACTTGTAGTGGTTCAGTAATTGTCATAGCTCAGTCTTCAGATATCACACCTGTCTCTTCAAACCAAAGTTTGGTCAGAGAAAGATACTGGAAGCAAGTTTTAATTTGCATAACTCATAGCAGTTTTATCAATGTGAAATGTAGCTGTTAGGTTGTTGAGCACAACAGCCTGTAAATGGCATGCTCCCTAAATGCATTACTTGTGCCATTTCCTTGGCCAGTTTAAGAAGATATTCTTTACCTTTGGACCTCATGCATTGGGCATTCACTGGTCTGAGATGATTTATTCAATTTCTTGACTGCAGCTTTAGATTTGTCTGTACCATTTTCTGCTGTAGATTCTCCAGGGAGTGTCATTGTTAGTCTTTGTTGGTCCAAGCATGAAAAAACTCTCTTAGATTATTTGTCTGCTTTACTTCAGGCAGCCTGGAGATAATTAATGGCGTTCCACACTGATGTCTTCCTTGATCATCTAGTCCTGAAGCTAAATAAGTGCTCTGTGCTTACATGGATTAATTCTAGACTAGTGTGTTAGTCAGAAGACTTAACATCTACCTTAGAAACCTCTAAACTGATCACCTTATGTGCAGTGCCTAAGAGCAGTACTTGTAAGGTATGAAACTACTGAAATGCAAAACTTTGCAAAGCAGAAATTGCAGACAAGATCCCATAAAGGAACTATCAGGCCTTGTGTTTTGGAAGATATGCATTTCTGGACCACTTTGGCCACGTTCAGGACAATATCAGTGTAAGGTTTGCATGATACAGCCATGCAGCTGAGCTCAGACTGGCAAAGTTATGAGCAAAGGACAGCATTTTCTTTCCAGGTAGTTTGTTAGGCTACTGTTTTAACAACATTCTGTACACACAAGATGGTATTGACTTTAAACTAAAATTGCTTCATATACCAACCAGTATTATTATTTCATTTAAGAACTAGTCAACATAGCAAATGTAATGTTCCTTCTTACCAGAAGCTGCCAAATAGGATATTAAGAGATAAACAAAGAGCAATAAAGATATGGCTCTGTATAGTGTCTAGCAAATGCTCTTCTCCTTAAAACTACTTTTTGCTGGAGGGGGCAAGCCCCTGCACCCCCCATATAGGAGTCACACACACACCAGACTTATATATACCAGCTCTGAGATCACCATAATTTGGAGAAAAGGAAATAGTCTGAGAAATAGCATCTCAAACTTAGTATATGTAAGTCTGATTTTATGGCCATTCAATCTCTGTTTTTAGACTCACTCTGTCAGGTCCCAACACTCCAAATGGTTACTATCTATCTATATATCTAAATCTATCTATATCTAAATCTATATCTATATCTATATCTATATCTATATCTATATCTATATCTGTATCTATCTATATGCTAATATTATGTACCAACTCTGAGATTGTGCAACAGTGAGGAAAAAGCAAATCTTTACCCATGTTGTTGTGCAGTCTGCCGTATACAAATGCTGTCAATTCCATCTGCTGTCATTTGATATTGTGATAGTTCGTTCTTGTGGTCCTGATGTTTTGTTGTTCAACCATGTATATGGTCGAACAACAGAATAGGACACACACACACACACACACACACACACACACACACACACACACACACACACACACACAGTGGATATAAAAAGTTTACCCATCCCTGTTAAAATGCCAGGTTTTTGTGATATAAAAAAATGAGACCACAACAAATCATTTCAAAACTTTTCCCATCTTTAATGTGACATATAGCCTGTACAATTCAATTGAAAAACAAACAAATCTGTTAGGGGAAAAATATAAAACATAAAAAACTTACAATATGCTGGTTGAATAAGTGTGCACGCCCTTAAACTAATACTTCGTTGTGTGTGCACAACCTTAAACTAATACTTTGTTGAAGCACCTTTTGATTTAATTACAGCATTCAGTCTGCTTCGGTACTCACTTGCCATCAATTAAAGAGACTCTGATTAATCCCAAGTAAAGCTTAGCTGTCCTAGTAGGATTTTCCTGACATTTATTCAGTTGCCTGCTACAGCAAAAGCCATGGTTCGCAGACAGCTTACAAAGCATCAGAGGGATCTCACTGTTGAAAGGTATCAGTCAGGAGAAGGGTACAAAAAATTTCCACAGCATTGGATATACTATGGAACACAGCGAAGACAGTCATCAAAAAGTGGAGAAAATATGGGACAACAGTAATGTTGCAAAGAACTGGAAGTTCTTCCAAAATTGATAAAAAGACAAGACAAAAACTGGTCAGGGAGACTTCCACGAGACCTACAGCAACACTGAAGGAGCTGCAGGAATTTCTGGCAAGTACTGGTTATGTATTACATGTGACAACATTTTCCAGTATTCTCCATATGTCTGGACTATGGGGTAGGGTTGCAAAACAGAAGCCTTTTCTTATACAGAAAAACATCCAGGCCTGGCTAAAATTTGCAAAACAATACATCGTCTCCAAAAATCATGTGTGAAAATGTGTTATGGTCTGATGAGACCAAGGTTGAACTTTTTGGCCAGAATTCCAAAAGGTATACTTGGTGCAAAAACAACACTTCGCATCACCAAAAGAACATCATCCACACAGTGAAGCATGGTGGTGGCAGTATCATGCTTTGGGGTTGCTTTTATTCATCTGGAACTAGGCTTTATTTCAGATGGAGGGAATTATGAACAGTTCCAAATATCACTTTTGCCCAAAACCTTCAGGCGTCTGCTAGAAAGCTGAAGATGATGAAGAATTTCACCTTTCAACATGACAATGACTCCAAGCATACATCCAAATCAACAAAAGAATGGCTTCACCAGAAGAAAATTAAAGTTTTGGAATGGCCCAGCCAGAGCCTAGACCTAAATCCAATAGAAAATCTGTGGGGTGACCTGAAGAGGGCTGTGCACAAGAAATGTCCTCACAATCTGACAGATTTGGAGCACTTTTGCAAGAAGAGTTGGCAAATATTGCCAAGCCAAGATGTGCCATGCTGACAGACTCCTACCCAAGAAGACTGAATGCTGTAATTAAATCAAAAGGTGCTTCAACAAAGTATTAGTTTAAGGGTATGCACACTTATGCAACCAGTGTATTGTACGTTTTTTATTTTTTATATTTTTCCCCATACAGATTTGTTTTTCAATTGAATTGTACAGGTTATAGGTCACATTAAAGGTGGGAAAAGTTTTGAAATGATTTATTGTGGTCTCATTTTTTATATTACAAAAACCTGGCATTTTAACAGGGGTGTGTACACTTTTTATATCCACTGTATATATATATATATATATATATATATATATATATATATATATATATATATAGAGATATATATATAGATATATAGATATATATGTGTGCACTTTTTATATCCACTGTATATATATATATATAGAGAGAGAGAGAGAGATGGATACCATTTATTCCATTGAAACTTCTGCTGATTTATGGAATTAATGACCAAAATGCTATTGATTGTTTTTATCATCAAAAGTTTAAGATTTTGGATGAATGGAACATTGAATGCTTGCAGGTAAGGTGTGTGATGGTTGGGGGAAGTCATGCCGAAACATTTAGAAATTCTGAGAGTTTCATTATTAGGAGGTAAGAGTTTGTTTGTGGGTGTATGCAGGTTAGGGTTAGTACAGGGTTAAGTGAATGTATAGTTCTAGCCTGTGTGTTGGTGCATCTGTGCATGTCCGAGCTGTCTTTGCTGAAATGTTTTGAAAGGTAATCTGCAGGGTTGGGGTTAGGGGTAAGTCAGCAGGTATTAGTAAGGTGGTGCTTTCCACCTTACTAATGCCTGCTAACCTTGACCCATCCACTATCTCTAACTCTAACCCTGCATCTTACCTTTCAAAATTTTTTTTCTTTAACAATACTACATTTAAGACAAATTTGGTCTAAATGTGATGTAGGTTTTTGGTGTTTTATTGCAACAGGAAACTATTTTTTATAATCGATTTTCTTTTAGATATTTTTAGTTTTTTTATATGATGTGTTTCAGAATGATGGCATCAATCACTTCAGTTTCAGTGCTTTTGTATTCAAATAATTCAGCATATTGTCACACAAAAACACTCACAAACATATATGTGTGTGTGTGTTTTATTTTAATATTTGTTAACTGGCTAACTGCATTGGTCCAGGGACCCTTTCCAGGTACAACCTAAGCCAAATATCATGAACAATGTTGAACAGAATGTAGATGGTTAAAACTAGGGAAAGAAGAAAAAATATATAGAATCAGGAAAAGGTAGTCTAGTATAGTTAAAGTAGTGTATAGGAATTGGTAGGTATTGGTGGTAAAGGAAGAGGGAAACAAAGTTTTGTAAGTATATAGGTCCATAGGTTCATAGGAGGTTACTAGGCTAATGGCCCTAGAGTCCTTACAAGTCTAGACAAGTTCAACCCTTGTTCCCTTAAGGGTCTAAACACATGGTCTATGTTATAGGCAGATCTAAATTAGCACTGACTGCCCCTATCCAAGAGGGACACATGTGAAACCCCTGGGGTGAATTTGTGGTTTCCCATCCAGTCATCCAAATTACGCTTAACAAGGGTTAATGAGGGGCTGCGTTTAACCTGTATTGGAAGTTTATTCCAGAGGAGAGGCAACCTCTGGGATACATATCTGTCTCTCCAGAAAGTCCTGTTGATGTCACATGGTAGGTTAATGTCCCTAGAAGGAGTGAATTGTGTACCATTTGACTTAAGAATGTGCAGCATTTCCATTAAGGCAGGATCAGAGGCTGCTCTGTATGCAAGGCACAGGTTGCCTCTGAGTAGTCTATACAATACAGAGTATAGTAACAGATTTCAGTCTATCCACATAAAACATGTGCTGAAGACCCCACATTTTCTTTGTGAGGAACCTTTGAGGTCTCTCCAGTTGCTGCAGGTGCCTAATTAGGTACATACCAATGGGAGCATTTTACTCTGTTATTGGCCTGATGATGGAAGAGTACAGGAGGGTTATAATCTCTTTTGTTCTGGAAGCTATGCCCTTGTTTATGAGGTGAGCAATATAGAAGGCCTTCCTTACCACCATGGAGACATGGTGTCAAAAGTAAGGTTGCTGTCAACCTGTGTGCCAAAATTTCTCACCACACATTTAGATCTTAAGGTGTTGTTATTAATATGGTAATCTGAGGGACATCACCTTTGCCAAAGTGGACGATGATGTATTTTTTTTGTATTGAGTTTAAGACTATGACTTTGGCACCAGTCATTGGTTTGCGTAAGTCCTTCTTGTAGAATGTTGACATCATTTGGGGATGCAATGACTGCTCCCAGTTTGTAGTCATCAGCAAAATTTGTCAGCCACAGACCTTTTGTTTTTGCCTGTATTTCTGAGAAGTAGATTCCAAACAATAGGAGCCCCCAGCACCAATCCCTGTAGAACACCACTGATAATGGGTCTGCTGGTGGAGGTGGACTCCCCTATTTTGACTGTATGTTTTCTATCTGTGAGCCAGTTTGCAATCCACCTGACAGTATATGGGTTGACTACCAGCTGGGTGAGTTTTTCAATGACGCCTGAATGGAGAATTGTGTCAAAGGCCTTGGCCAAGTCTAGGTAAGTTGTATGCACAGATTTGTCTTTGTCCAGGGCTTTGTTGACAGTCTTGAAGAAGTCCACCAGGTTCAACAGGCAGGATCTCCCTTTAGCAAAACCAAATTTGGTTGGATTAAGTGTTTGAAGGCCTCCTGTATCCCTGTAGATAAGGTCCATGATGATTCTCTCCACGACCTTGCAGATAAGTCTGGTTAGGATAATGGGTCTATAGTTCCCAGGGTCGGAGGATGCACCCAACCTTGTACAAGGTGATGATGGCAGCTGTTTTCTGTTCATCAGGGACAAAACCAGTGTTTAGGCTGTGGTTGAAAAGAGAGCACAATGGTGTTGCTAACTCCTGTTTTAAACAATTGAGAATGCAGCCTGGGATGTCATCAGGTCCCATAGAGGCTTTGTTTTTGGCCTTGGAGAGAGTGGTCAAGACCTGCTCTTTAGCGTTACCAGGTGGGGAATAGGTGGTAGGAATGTTTTGGAGTATATGTGGCAGGAACAGTGGGGAGAAGTTTTTACTGAACCTGCCCTCTATGTTGACTATTTCAGTATATGTGGTACCATTCACTACCAGTTCAGTGCAAATCTGGGCTTTTCCTTTAAGGTTTCAGATGTAGCTAAAGAAGGCCTTATGGTTATCCTTAGCTAGGGATGCTAATCTAGATTCATAGTTAGCTGTAGAGGACTTTACAAAATGTTGTATTTGCTTGTTCAAGCTAAGAAGGGTGTGCTTCCAATTCTGAGATTGTTCTTTCTTGCTTTTCAACAGCAATATCTCCCTCTTATTATATATCCTGTTTATGGTGGATATCCACCAGGCAGACTTGTTTTTTCTTGAGGATCTTGTTTTGATTCGATCAGGAATGGCTGAGTCAATACAACTGTATTGATGTTTATACAACACAGTGGTGTATATCCCAGTATAGGTGTCCTTGCTGTCAGTGGGAACAGGTGCTTTGAAGCTATTAATGCCTTCTCATAAGAGGCTGTAGTTGGCTTTGGACACGTTTTTTAGCCTAATTTCTACTGGGGGGGGGGGGTCTGATGCTGTTGTTACTTTGAAGGAGACTAATTTATCATCAGACTTCACCAGGGAGGGCCACACAGTTGTCGTGGTACACCGTTCTACCATGTTGGTGAGTACCAAGTCCAGAACTTTGGGCCCCTTGTGGGGTGCCAACTATCTGCTCCAAGGCATTTGATTTAACAAAATCTAAGGACCTTTGGTTGAGTGTGCTTATACAGGTCTATGTTATAACAGCAAATGATCAAAAGATCGAACACTGTTATATCAACCACAAAAGAACAAAAACAAAAAAGAGCGAACAGCCAGAACAGCGGATTTTTTCCTCTGGGAAAAAAATTGCTGTTTCCAAAAAAAAAAAACACACTAAACACTATTTTAAGTGGGGAGCTTCATCTCCCACACCCCCCCTACTTAAATATACCAACTCCGAGATCACACAACAGTGTTGAAAATGGCAAAGTGACGGAAGCAGCCAAGTGACTTCTTTCCCAGGGAAAGGATTCACTTAAAAGCCGCTTCGTCATTTTGCATTTTCAACATTTACAGTTCGACGAAGACACATTCGGCATAATACGTCTTCGTTCTTCTGACAAGAACCCATTTATACACATATAATTTACCCAATCTATGGATGGATAGTTAAAATCACCCATAACCAGGGTCTTTGGTTGTATTTTGAGTGACTCAAATAGATCCAAGCAGGCAGTGTGGATATCATGGTTCATGGAGGGGGATCTATAGCTGACAATCACTTGGAGAGGAGTTTTTCCTATAGCTATTTGCACATGGGGTAACTCTAGGAAATCATTCTGTTCAACTAATCTGGAGGTGTATTTATCTTTGATGAATAATGATACTCCTCCTCCTGTAGTTTTTACATGTTCATTTTGTGATCTGAAAGTGTGGAAGGCATTGTATGCTGGTATGGCGGGGCTGATCTCTGCAGTCTTGAACCAGGTCTCTGTGTCTGCACAGATGTCCGCATCTTCTAAAGGTGAGGAGTGCTTATAGTGAGTGCAGTTTCAGATTTAGATTCTCAGAATTTAGCAGCATAACCTTAAGGTTGTTTTTTGAGGATATTTTTACATCAGAAATTTTGTTTTTGTGACATTGCCTAAAAAAGCTACTATGTAGGAGGCAATATGTTGTACTGTATGACAGGGAAAGTGGAGGTTGGCCATTCGTTATGAAGAATTTTAATATTTATTTTAATGTAACTAAGCAATTAAGTTAAAAGCAGCATGATGATTAAAACGTCTTGGAGCTCATAGGGAATTTGGTATGTTATGAATTGTGAAATGCATACGTAAGATACATAGGAGCTAGTTGCAAGAGCTATTTGGTAAGACTTTGTAAGATAAGTTAGAATGGCCATGTATGTGTGTATGGTACATGTATGTAGGGTGCGTAGGAGCTCTTAGCAGGGATTAGTAAGGTAAGATATTAATAATCTTATATGTACAGAAAGTAGTAAATGCTTTTAGCTGTGATTAGTAAAGAAAGTTAACAGTAGCTATATGTACGCACACACACACACACACACACACACACACACACACACACACACACACACACACACACACACATATATCTATATTTATAAATCTATATCTATATATGTATATATACATATATGTGTGTGTGTTTGATTGTGTACAGAAAGATAGGCTTGAAATAGAATTCCTAAAATTGTTTATATTATTGGAAAGTAATACCATCTTTACTAAACTGGAGAATTAAATTTCATGTTCTTATCCTTGTGTTTAGAAACAGGTATACATACTGTCTTATTTGAAGTAGTTTTTGTGGAGTTTGCAGAATTTTGAATATTTTGTGGAATTTTATTCCATTTTATTGGGATGATTTTTAAGTTTTCAGCTGCTGCTAATATATAGGGAGATAATTGATTTCTTTAGGGGAATGTATTACTTCTCAATTGCAATTTTTATTAAGTGAGGACAGTAGTTAGTGTAGATAAGTTTAAATGTCATGGTATAAAAGATGAAATATGTTGTGGCTGATATTTATTGCCAGTTGGATTTATTGGTAGAGAATGGTTTTCATTGTAAGGGTTGAGATGAATACAACTTAGGATTTTTTTCTACTTTGTCTAAGATTCTTATATTCTTGTAAGATTATAGTGAGACAATGGAAAGATATATATTCTAGCCTAAGAAGCAGGTCACTGATGCCAGTATCTTACTTTAATTCCTTGGAGAGAAGGCTGATTGGTTCACTGATTGATTGATTTATTTCTGTTTACCAGGGTTGTGCGCTGATCAATACTGACCAATTTCAGGTTTAGCCCAGGTCAAATACAAAGCATTTCACACACAAAAAATATAGACATTTAAGCAATAATAGAGTAGTTCAAATTAATGACAACTGTAAGTATATGTTTTATGAACAAGCACAGTACAATGTACAATCGAGTAGAATGTAATGTACAATATGTGCATTAGTTTCTAAAGTGGGTCAGTCTTCAGTGAATCTTGAGAGGGGTGAAGAGACCTGGAAAGGTGATAGGTTAGGTGATATGTCCTGTATTGAAGCAGGAGCATTTGGCTTGGATAAAGGTATGCTTTTTGAGGTGCATTCTGAGTTTGGAACAAGTGTTAATTTCCTTAATGTCGATGGAGTAAGCTTGCCAAAGAGTAGGTGCCTGAGAGAATAAAGGATGTGCAGTGCTGGGGAGTTTGGTTCTAAGGGTAATGAGAGTCACTGTAGCTTCTGAGAAGTATCTCAGGTTATATGGGGAGATTTTTTTTGTGAAGTCTAGCTGCAAGGGAATAAATGTGGGAAGCTGGAGTAGCTTGTAGAGGTGGGACACTTAAAAATAGTTTAGTTCTTTATTTCATATGTAGCCACTTGGATTTTTTTCTGTTTGATACAATGGTGTTCACAGAGATGTGAGTTTGTAATGAATCAGCAAATCCTTTTAGTCTGGAGAGTGGCAATGTTTTTCTTGGAGGGTGAAGCAAAAATTGATAGCCCATATACAAGTTAAGAAAGGAGAACTCTTTTGATAATGGCTGCTCTGGCTGGTTATGATAGAAAAGAGGAGATCTTTTTTGGCCCAGAAGAGAAGAGAGTTTATTTTGGCTGTCACTTTGTCTATGTGAAAATGGACGTTTAATGACTGATCAAGCCATAGTCCTATGTATTTGTCTCTGAAGTTTTTGTATGCTACGTTTAGCTGCTTAATTCTTTCCAAACTTAATTTTTAATATGAGGCAGGAAAGAGAAGATTTGGTCAAGTAATACACATATATTTTTGCTGGGTAACTATGGAAAATGGGTGCTTTAGTAGATTGGTTGCATATATTTGCTTGGCCTGAGAGAGCCTTTTGGGTGACCTATTAGCCTAACTGTTGATTTGTTTAGAGATTAGACATAATGATTTGACTATAACTGGGGCCATAACTTTGATCTTCCCAGGTTTTCATAGAATGCCCAGATCCTTGCCTCACATTTTTGGTCTGTTCTTCATAACATTTGTGGTTTTCTGGCAAATGACTGAAGATTGAAGTCACTAAATAATGACACATATTTGAGTTTCAGACTTCATATCCTTCAGAAAATGCATACTAACACAAATCCTATTATGTTATTCTAGAAACCTTCTAAGTTTATAAGAGCAATATTAAAAATCTGTCCCTATTTTTGGACCGTTAACCCCTCCATTATTTTAGGTTTTATCCAGATTTCTTATGCTAAGAGACTGAAATACATATCTAAATCCAAAGCTCGGAAAAGTCATTTTGTAGATGGTTATTTAGCTCCTGTATTAAAGAGGTCTGCCTGGTAATAACTATACCATCTGTATAGAAAAGACAGTTTAGTTTGGATAATTGTGAGGAAAGATTTTGATGAATAAAAAAAATGAATGCTAAAAGCTCAGAGCCTTCGGAAATGCCTTTATAACAGGTGACAATACTATTTATTTACGGAGCCTTCAGATGAGTCATTAAACTAAGTCCCCATCTGCCTGGGGGAATTTCCCCAGTTTCCTCGACAAATTTCCTCTAGTTGGTATGAATACCACATCATATATCCCTGAAAAAAGGCTTTAAGCTTTGTAGGACTAACCCAGTTAACAAAGCATAAATAAAAATAAATAGGCTCATACTCAGATACTAGGCTAGACGCCCTAGTGGGCCATTTTATGCCTAGCTACTTTGCTTCAAAGGTAAAAATCAAACCTACCTTGTGCCTGTCAGGGAAACACCTTAACCATTATGCCAACCAGCAAACCACAATCCCTAAATAAATGTATTTTTTAGATAATCAGTAACTCTTAGGCATTCTTTGTCAGATAATCTGTATTTCTGTAACATATTGATCAGTTATGTTCAACACATTCAAAAGCTCTTTAGCTCTTTCAAGATGTATGAACATAGCTCCAGTGAGATTGTTTTCCATATTACTGATTATATTTGATTTGTGATGGAACAGATTTATTTTATTTTATTTATTTAGTTATTTTATTTAGATGGTAATGATAGTAGTACATCTTGAGTCTAAAACTGTGCTCTCTATTGGATAGTATTTCAAACTTTAGGAGATATGCTAGGTTTATAGGTTTGTACTAAGCTATTGACCACCAGGGTTTTTATAAGCCAGCAAGTGCAACCCGACCCAGTTTTGTCCTTGAGTATACTGGACACCTATATGATGGGGGTATGTTAGTAATGAGGTAGCTAAGGGTTGTGCGTGTGTGTGATGTGATGTTAGTTTGTGATTAGTTAACTTACTGTCAGCCTCTGTCGATCAGAGACATGGGGACAGACTGAGGGAGAATTTACAATTTCCCATCCAATGATCAAAGTTTCACTTAAAAAGGGTCAGGGATGAACTCCACTTCATGGAGATAGGGAGCCTGTTCCATAGTGTAAGGATCCTCTGAGACACATATCAGTCTCTCCAGTATGTTTTATTTATGTCACAAGCAAAGCTCAGGCCCTTGGATCTAGTGCTCCTAGTATCATTTGTTTTGCAGATTTGCAAGAGGTCTATCAGAGCTGGGTCTGACGATGCCTTATATGTCAGGCATAGATCACCACTCAGTAACATGTAGGAGACTGAGTAAAGAGACAGGGCCATAAAGTGATCTGTGTAAGACAGTGTATTCATAACCTGGATTCTCGTGGTGAGAAACCTCTGAGGACATTCCAACTGTTGCAGGTCCTTTATTAGGTACATACTAAAGGGGGCATTGTATTTGATGATGGGTCTGATAAGGGCTGAGTAGAGTGATAGTATAACTTATTTAAAACTAAATGCCATACCCTTGCTTATGAATTGGGTGACACAGAATTATTTTCTTACTATCTTGGCTAGATATTGGTCAAATCAAATGCCAAATTACTACCAACATATTTTCCCAAATCCCGAACTACCAGGTCAGCTCTTGGGGTGTTTTATCAATGGAGTAATTAGCTTGGATGGATGACTTTCCAAAGGGCACTATAATGTATTTCTTCTTGTTGAGTTTTAATTTGTGGTTCTGGCACTAATCATTTGTTTGTGTCAGACCCTATTGTAGGATGTTTGTGTCATCAGGGCAATCTATGATAGCTCCCGATTTACAGTCATCTGTGAACTTGGTGAGCCAGAGGCTTTCAAGATTAGTCTTGACTTCTGAAAAATAGATGCCAAACAGGAGCAGGCCCAACACAGAGCCCTGGTGGAAGTGGTCTCACATTCCTGACTTCTTGGATCCTATCTGTGAGTGAGCTAGCAATTCTGTGAGTTATGTAGCAATTTATTTCTAGTTTTGAGAGTTTGTCAGCAATACCTGATTGGAGTATTGTATCGAATACCTTGACCAATTCGAAGTAGGTGGTGTCCAATGTTTTTCCACTCATCCATAGCCTTGATGACCCACTCAAAGAAGTCTACCAGGTTGAATATGCAAGACCTTCCCTTGACAAAGCCAATCTGGCATGGGTCCAATGTCTGTAGGTTGTCAAATTTCTTACTGGTCATTTTCATGAAAATTCATTCTATGGCTTTGCATATTAGACTTGTCAGACTGATGGGTCTGTAGTTCCCTAGGTCAGTTGATGGTCTACTCTTGTGGAGAGGGATGACTGTTGCAGTCCTCCATTCATTCAGTATGTAACTTGTTTTAAGGCTGTAGTTAAACAGTGCCTTTAGTGGTCCTACTAGGTCATGTTTGAGGCTATTTAGAATTCAACTGGGGATATTGTCAGTCTCGTTGAAGCTGCAGTTTTGGCTTTAAAAAGCACCACCAGGGCTTGATCCCTGTTGATAGTTGGAAGGGATATGCTAGAATATATTTTACAGGTGGTAGTTGACAGAGTTGGGTGAAGGTAGAGCTAAATTTATCAGTGAGAAGATTTGCTACCTCACCCTGGTCAGTGAAGGTTGTGCCAGTTACCACCAGTTCTGTACACTGTTATGTGTACCTTTAAGGTTTCTGGGTTTCTGACATAACTGAAGAATACTTTGTAATAGTCCATAGCCAGAGAAGCTTTCCTGACCTTATAATTGGCCCTGTTAGACTTTATTAGACCTCTTAGTTTCTTCTTTAGTTTAATCAGTAGGCTCTGATCTCTGGGAGGGTTGCTCTTTCTGATTTTGGCCATGACTTTTTTTTAATTTTGTTATATACTCTGTTAAGGTTAGGATTCCACCGGGTTATTTTTGGTTTTAGTTCTGGGTTTGTTTCTGGTTGGTATGGCAGCCTCAATGCAGCCATTTATATGTTTGAACAGGGTTTCTGTGACCATATCTGCATAGGCAGATGTGTTCGTGGGGTTTGCAGCAGCCTTGAATTTTGACAAATTGTCACTTAACAGCATGTAGTTAGCCTTAGAACAGTTCCTAACTGTAAGTGGTTTAGTTGGGTTTTCTGGGTTGATTTTTATTTTGAGGGAACAGCTTTGTAATTCAACCTCACCAATGAGGATGCAGCATGGGAAGGTTACAATACTTTCCCATGTTTGTGAGCACCAGGTTTAGTATGTTTGAGACCCTGTTTGAAGTGTGCACTATCTGGTCAAGGGTGTTTACATTCTTAAAGTCAAGGGAACATTGTGCCTGTGAGTTTGAGGCAGCATTTGTTTCCCAGTCTATAGGGGCAGTTAAAGTCTCCCATGAATAGAGTGTTTGGTTGTATTTTAAGCACCTCCAGTAGATCCAGGTACAAGTTGTTAACTTTGTTGGTCATAGAGGGTGACCTGTAGTGGGCTAGGACATGATACAGAACCGTGTGTATTGAGATCTGGATGTAGTTGAACTTCAGGGCATCATTCTGTTTGTGAAACCCCTGAACTGGCCCAATAATTAAGGAGCCTCAATCCACACCACTAGCATCAGTGAGCAACGTACACATTGGGAACATGACCAGTATACACACACACACAGTAAAACACAATTTCCCTTAAGAGCACACAGATTACAGTCAGTCTGGTGCTGGTTTCTCCCTCTTTCTCCAGATCCCTAATAAGACTTCCTACTGGGTTCCAAGCCAAGTCATCTCAGCACTCTCTCTCTCTCCAACCAGTGCTTCATGTCCCTGCCCAAGTAGCTGACACACACACACACACACACACACACACACACACACACACACACACACACACACACACACACACACACACACACACACACACACACACACACACACACACACACACACACACACACACACACACAAACACAAACTTCGGGATTTGATTTAGACACAAACACACAGCTGGGAAAGGCTGGCACAGATTTACTAGCTATGCCCCTTCTGTCCAGACCATAAAGTAGTGCCATCAGAACCCCTTATCAGTTACTTTAAGCCCTTCCCAAAGGGTGAACTACTATCCAAATGGTAATTGTGACCAAGACATGCAAAGCTATTTAAGAGTGTCCTGTACAGTGTCACCAAATACATATGCAACTACCCTAAGAGATTAAATATCTCTAAGCACATCAGCCACAACTAAAAGGTTTAACATATTTGATAATAAATAAAAAAAGCACAAGACAATACTCAATAACTCAATACAGTGACAACACAGTTCAGAATTACAGGAAATATTTCAAAACAACATTGCAGGACAGTCTCAATTAAATACAGAAATCATCTAAACTAACCTTTCTATATTCCTGTCTATCTCTAAAAGAAATCTTCTTCTTCTTTTGGCTTTTCCCGGTTAAGGGTCGCCACAGCAGATCACCTGTCCGCTCATGATTGGCAGTAGAGTTTTATGGTGTTGCGTTGCCAGCCCGGCCCGACCTTCCACAGAAGCCACACACATGCATGCACTCACACCTAGGGCCAATCTAGAGTGTCCAATCCACCTACAGCATGTCTTTAAAAGAAATACTATACTTAAATCTTACTTACAGAACAAGGCAAATACAGATGAGAAGTGGTGAATGGATGTTTTTAGGTCCAAAGGCAAGATACAAAATGCACAAATCTCTGAGAGAGTTCCCAAATTAATATCAAAACATTACTGCTGGGTCAGCTGGATAACATCACTATTTGTCACCTGCATCCAGTTCCCAGGCTAAACAGATACCAACAGAATTTAATATTTGTCTGTGAAAAATACTTATCTCTCTGAAGTTTGCCTAGAACTGGATGTTGTAAAACAATTAACACTTTTAAATTTGGAACCTAGTAATTATTTCTGTTTCCAGATAATAGGAAAACCTCTATTTTTCAAAATTGTGTCTGCTTGCTGCATTGAAACTAACTTTTTTACAGCACATTGTAAAACACTTTTAACTTATTTTCCTAAAGTTTTACAAGTTAACTCTGTATTTTCCAACTTCTGCTGTTAATATAGTTTATGTACATTTCTGTTCTTTTCCTCTGTTCAGCAACATATTCACACGCACTTTCATCTGCCTTGCTTTTATGCTCACAAAACTTTTTCTATAAGCTTCAGGTGTTAACTTGAAACATTCTAGCAAACAGTTTTTTATAACATTATAATTTAAACAATCAGCATCAGATAATTTGGAAAGAACAGTTACAGCTTTACCATGGAGTAAGGGGGTCAGGAACTGTACCCAGAGCCCTATGTCAACATTATAATGTTTACATGCCCTCTCAAACATATGAATGAAACTATTACAATTATCCTCCTCTGTAAATTGTGGAAGAAATTTACTGATCTTTCTTGATTCTGGGGTTCAGTTACTCCCTTCCCCATTACCGCCATGAGTCTGGCGATGAGTCAGCATCTCCTTTTCATGTTGCCTCTGCCTCTTATTCTACTCAGCCTGCAGATGTAACAGTTTCTCCTTTTCCTCACCCTCCAGATGTCTCAGTCTCTCTGCTGCTTCTATTTCCAAACACTTGGCCTCCAATTCAAGTCTCTTTAACTCCAGATGGATTTTTAAGCCCTCTGTGGAAAGTTTAAGCTGTCAATTTTCTGAGAGTTGTACATCTCCATAGCCAGTCTGATTGTCCTCCTGGTTGCTATTCTCTGCTGCAGCTGTGTCCAAAGCTGCAATCATGTCTGCTTTAGTCAGGCTGGCATGCACCAGTCCTTTAGCCTGGCACATTTTAGCCAAATGGCTCCTTGTCAGCTTGCCATACTCCTCTGCTGACATGCTTGCCTGCTCTCCCTGACTAACTAAGATAACAAAAAAATAAAATAAAATAAAACAAATGTGATATGAACTCTAAATGGTCACTGTGTGGCTGATTTAGAGTACAAAAACACCTTCAGTGACCATTGTACACAGCTACAGTAATTCAATATTCACACCACTACAAGCCAATTAGAACTAATTAAATTAGAATCATGTTACAATAAGATTGCCAAAATTGCAACAGATTCCACACAGTCAACCTATCACTGTCAATTCCTCAAAAATCTTTCTTGGTTGGAACTATCTCATGTTATGAACTATAACCAATTAATAATGGCTCACAAAATAATGTATTATCCTGACAACGTGCCTCCCCTAAAAAATCTTCTACAACACTATTCTAACATTCGTAATCTTCGATCATCTAACAAAGACTTACTCCAAGTAAACAATGTTTCCAATACAGCAGACAACTCTCTTTACTCTAACTTTGTTGCCAAAAATTGGAATACCCTTCCACATAGTATTAGATCCATAAGTAATCTTAATCTTTTCAAGATATCTCTTAAATGACACTTATTTGAATCTTGGCTTTGCACATGTAACACTCCAGATTAATTATTAACTTAACACTACTTATACGATTTGACTATACATACTAACCATTAACATGTCCCTTCTAACAACACAACTTCTCTATAAGTAGCTACATTCCTAGCTGCAACTCTCACCATGTAAGTATTATTAACTGTGAACTACTTTGCCTAAGTGATTCTTCCTACTTAATTTCCTAAGTAATGTTATGCTCCTCCACATATAAGTTCAATCATATATTTGTCTATATTCAAGTGTTTAAAGTCTTGTTCTATTTGATACTATGTATATATTTTTGTTTTTAAATTTTTATCCTGTAAATGTGTGAACTCTCATTTTTGTCTACAATTTCTATTACTTGATGTGATGACTTTGTATGTAAGCTTAAGCTGGAGCTTTTCTTCCCGGGCCTTTGCTGAAAATGGGCACTGTCTCAGTCGGGCCATCCTGCTAAGCAAATGTAAAATAAATAAATAAATATTTAAAATAAACCAGGAGCGTTATACAGAAATAAGCAACTTCTCACCAAAGCAGCAAAGATTTCAGTAGCAAATTCCCACCTTATCTCCACTCTACTTTATGCCTCTCCAATATATACCAACCTAAGGCAATGCGATCTAAACAATCTAGAGACCTGCTACAACAAAATTGCCAAATTCGCCACAGGGGCATCCTACCATAGTCACCACTATCTTTCACTTGCTGAACTGGGCTGGCTTGAACTCCCTCACCTCCTTCAATGGTATCAACTCTCACTTGCCCAGAAACTAGTAAACCATCCGCTAAATGTCCCATCCTCCAGAATCTACTCCAACCCTATCGCACCACCAGACCACTAAGATCCAGCAACAAAAATCACTTACAGGTCACTAAAGCCAATAACTCTGCTGGTGAAGAACTATTCTCTTGCGCCATAGTCAAATTATGGAACTCCCTCCCACCCACAATTACCTCCATACCATCATGCACCCACTTCAAAACTTTACTAAAAGCGCACCTAAAAACATGCTGGTTATGCCCTTGCAACTCCCACTCTAATATCACCCATCCCATCCAACCACTACCTTTCTTTCCACCCCACTAACTACCTTGATTAGAGCAAGCTTGGATGCTCATAAGCCTAGTACTTATTATACAGCAGGAACTTCTCATTGTAACAATTGTTAATGTCTGTTATGTACTTTGCAGATAAAGATTCTAGTTGTCTACTGATGTATTATGTTCTTCATCTGTAACTGTGTTTGTAATTAATTGCTATGTTAATCAAATTGTTAATCGCTATGTAAATACAATGTAACTACTGTCTGTTTATTTTAACTGTGGAGCTTTTCTTCCTGGGCCTCCACTGAAAATGGACCTACATCCAGTCAGACACTCCCGGTCAACAAATGTAAATAAATAAATAAATAAATAAAAATAAAATAAATTAATATGTGATGTGGCTATCTCACTACTATCAGTCAGTTAATATGTGATGTGGATATCCCCCCACTGCCAAACAATTAATAAGTGATGCCCTGCACTGGCCCAGTATTCAAAGACCCTCAATTCTCACCACTAGCACCAGTGAGGGACGTACACATTGGGAGGATGACCAGTACAGACACACACAGTAAAGCACAATTTCCCTTAAGAGCACACAAAGATCACAGTCAGTCTGGTGCTGGTTTCTCCCTCTTTCTCCAGATCCCCAATAAGACTCCCCACTGGCACAGCTATAGAGTTGAGTCCTTAGCCAGGGTTCCAAGCCAAGTCCTCTCAGCACTCTCTCTGTCCAACCAGTGTTTTGTGTCCCAGCCCAAATAGCTGACACATACACAAACACACTTTGAGATTTGATTTATACACAAACACACACCTGGGAAAGGCTGGCACAGGTTTACTAGCTATGTCCCCTTCTGCCCAGACCATAAGGTAGTTAGCACTGCCAGCAGAACCCCTTATCAGCTACTTTAAGGCCCTTCCCAAAGGGTGACCAATCTTTCTGTGTAATGTTACTATTATCCAAATGGAAAGTGTGACAAAGACATGCAAGGCTATTTAAGAGTGGCCTGTACAGTGTTATGAAATACATATGCAAGTACTCTAAGCGCTTAAATATCTCTATAAACAAACCAGCCACAATTAAAAGGTTTAAATATATTTAATAATAAATAATGAAAGCACAAGACAATACTCAATAACTTAACACAGTGACAACAGAGTTCAGAATCACAGGAAATATTTTAAAACAATATTGCAGAACAGTCTCAAATAAATACAGAGAACATCTAAACTAATCTTAGTATATTCCTACCTATTTCTAAAAGTAATATTATACCTAAATCTTACTTACAGAGCAAGGCAAATACAGATGGGAAGTGCTGAATGGATGCTTTCAGGTCCAGTGACAAAATGCAAAATGCACAAATCTCTGAGAGAGTTCCCAAATTAATATCAAAACATTACTGCTGGGTCAGCAGGATGACATCACTTTTTGTCACCTGGCTCCAGTTCCCAGGCTAAACAGATACCAACAGAATTTACCATTTCTCTGTGAAAAATACTTATCTCTCAGAAGTTTGCCTAGAACTGGAAGTCGTAAAACAATTAGCACTTTTACATTTGGAACCTAATAACTATTTCTGTTTCCAGACAATAGGAAAACCTCTAGCTTTAGACATTGTGTCTGCTTGCTGCATAGAAACTAACTTTTTATAGCACATTGTAAAACACTTTTAACTTATTTTCCTGAGGTTTGCAAGTTAACTCTGTATGTTCCAACATCTGCTATTAATATAGTTCATATACATTTCTGTACTTTTCAGTGGGGTACACTGTGGTTACATTCTTGAAGCTCAGTACATAACATACAGTTCAACACATACTTCTGCACCAGTAGTTTAATATATACATAACATATAGTTCTCTTATATTTGTAAGACAAGCCTATGGATCATATTAACTAATCTGGAGTTGTATTTGTTGCTAAAGTAAATCGAGACACCACCACCTTTAGCCCCTGTCTGAATTGTTGTTGGTCTAAATGTGTGGAAAACACTGTAACCTTGCACTGCCAACGTACATTCTGCAGATTTAATTCAATTCTTGGTAACAACACAAATGTCTATATTCTCCAGAGTGAAGGCAGCTTGTAGGGTGTGTATTTTCTTATTTAGGCTCGTATAATTAGCACCTTAAGTTTGCTTTGATTTTTTTTTTATGTTGGTAGTTTTGTCATTTTGATGTTGCCTAAAAAAGGCTCTAAGGACATAGATAAAGTTTTAGCCATTATCCAAATTCCCAAGGTGGGATGAGTGCAGATCATTCTTTGTAAAGCAACACTGTCTGTTAAGCATGTTGTCCCATGCTTATTCTTATTGCATTCCCAGAGAGCGACACCGGAAACTAACCGATTGTTAAAATGAATCATTTTCTGTTCATACTGTGGCATCATCCTAGGTGAAAGTACAGTGCTGCTCTGTGCAAGGCATGTACTTGTCTGTGACACATATTCAGTGAGCCCCATAATGTCTCTTTTCATATAGTCCACTGAGGTACACCTCAGGTCATTTACACCCACATGGGCTATGATAGAATTATATTGTTACATGTGGTGCAGTGACAAGTGCATGCTTGATAGTATGGATCTTGGTTCCAGATAGGCAACTAACCATTACCTCCTTGTCCAGCCTGGGGATTTGTTGTATATGAGATTTTGTAGAATTTTTGCTAGGGGGTCTAGGTTAGCTAAAGAATGAAAATCTTTAGTTAATTCAGGGGTGGTTGCCTTAAGAACTGGAGTTGTATTAGCATGTTTGAATCTCTGTGGAACAGTTTTGATTGTGCGTGAAAGATTGGAAATGTGAGATAAGGGCTTACAAAGTATGCTCTTTACCATCTTTAGTTGAGTTAAAAGAAAATTGTGTGGGCTTAAGTGGATTACAAATATTATGTTTAATTTTGTTTTATATGTATTGATTACGTCTTTTAGACCTACCTTTCCTAGGAAATGAGTTTTGAGTGACAGGAGTTTTTATCATATTCCAAAAATTGATTGAGAAGGCCTTAATAAACTTCCTGATTTTTTTTCTGCAATGCATTTTAGCTATATTATTAGTGCTGCAAGTGTTACTTCTAAGGATTTTATAAGTTATTAGTTTCCAAATTGTGTTTATCTTATTCCTTCCAGGTTTTATTTCTGCTCTGTATCTGTATGCCTTGGTAACTGTCAGCTCTGATAGTTGGTTATTGTTTGGTTCAAAAAACTCTTGATTTGGTTTATTCTTGATCTCCTGAGCTGCACCTGCAGCTGCTTTAGCTTTCAGCTTAGTGAGTTACTTTGCTATTGAGAAGAAATTACAGACTGAGATTTTACTTAATATATAGCCAGTGATCAGCTGTGCTGCACAGAAATGTTTGTAAAAAATATATAAAAATATTTGCACATACCATAACATGAAGATGAGAGAAAGAGATATTGTGAAAAAATGAAGTTTTGATTCTGCTTTGCCATTCTTTCATCAGGACTCACCCTTTCCTT
>NC_056732.1:1520988963-1520991463 GCF_019279795.1 Protopterus annectens | reverse complement strand
TGTACAATTTAAACCTCATAGGAAACCAACTTCGGTAAACAACATTGTGCAAGCAGAAAGCATGCATCTCCCACATTTGATTAAGGCATTACCCTTGGAAGAATTGAAACAAATTTATTTTAATACATCTGAAGAAGGCTGAAACAAACATTTTAGCGGATGTCTTTGAAAGATTGAAATATAGGGGTTATTATGAATGTCTTCTTTGTTGTGTCTTTCGGCTTTTCCCGGTTAGGGGTCACCACAGCAGAACTCTGTTCCGCTAATGATTGGTAGTGTATTTTTACATGTCGAGTTGCCAGCCCTGACACACAACCTTCAACAAAGGTACACCCATTCACGCATGTCTCCATGCAGAAGACGCTCTAGCTGAGAATCGAACTGGACAGCGTCTTACTGTGAGGTGACAATGCTACCACAGCACCACCACCGCGGATATTTTGAATGTCTTCTACAAGATGCAAAAGACATAGTTTTAGGGGTTAAAAAACTGAGAAAAGTGAATTTCGACCAAGGTTGTAGAATTAATAAAAGTAATGAAAACAAAAGTAAGGTCTATGATATGACCTTTGAAGACAAATTATTTTTGTGACGAAATTCTCTCCCTTTTCTCATATAGTAGAGGATATTATTAGAACATTTTAGTATATGGTAAAAAAGGATACGAGTGTAGGACATCTTTTCCCTAAGTTTGTAACTTTTTCCTATGGTAGATTTGGTAATTTGAAAGAAATACTTAGTGCAAGTTGTGGTAAAATGAAGACTGTAGGTAGATTAGGCATGCGTTCATGTGGAAATTGTAATGTTTGCAGTGGGGTCAGAAATCTTCATGGGTCCAGAATTAATGGTAGGCCATACAAAGCCAGAGAAGGCTTCCATTGTAATTCAAAGGCTGTTATTTATATCATACGTTGTGGTTGTGAAAAAGTGAAGTGGTACATAGGGCAGACTAAAAGGAAAGTAAAGGTGAAAATTATGGAGCACCTAGGGGGGTTTAGGAAAAGAAATTGAGCCTGGTAGCAGACATTTTGTATCTGCTCATAGGGCATGTAACAAATGCATGTGTTTTAGTGTTCGTAGAAAATGGGGGAAATTTTAGGAATGAGTTAAATAAGCCAGAATGTAAAATGATAATACATTTTAGGATACTTCAACCTAGGGGCATGAACAGTGACAGCAATTTAACCCTGTAAAACATGATCCTGAAATATATATTTGTAGAAACATCACAAATCATGGCATTAACATATGTACATTGAATCATTTAAGTGTGATAGACAAATAATGTGTGTGGCTTGAATAGGTTTTCAGTGTGTGTTTTTTAAAAAAAAATACGGTTATAAAAATCTTTGTTGCAGAAAAAAATGAGCATTTAAATTAATGTGCTTTAAAATTTGTTTGCATTTTAAATAATATGTAGTTAAAAAGTGAATTGGTTAACAAAATAGGATGTTGTATAAATCTGTGCCTTTAACAAACACACACCAAGAATAGGTTATTGGTGCTTTTGATGTTTATTCATAGGGTTAATTGAATTAAGTGTATTAATTAGCTTTAATTGTATTTGGATGACTGTATAAAAAGGGGGTGTGATGATTTTCAGTATTCCTTTGAAGGTGAAAAGCTGAAGTACCAGAAATAAATTATTTGAGAATTTTTCACCCTGGTGTTGTGCTTGTTTGAAGCTTTGTTCTATTTCCGTGTCTTTCCTTTTGATGTCAGTGAAGGAGGTGATGTTTTAGTTACTATACTCTACACTACCTGCTGCACAGCATCTTAGCAGGTAGGGAGATCACTGAGGTACAACACCTGTTAGTATGCAGTTTGGATTCCTGATGTTTATAGTATGAGACCCAGTGCATATACAACAGTACTGGATGCTGGTGACTGTGTTTGAGGTATTTATAGTTTTGCATTGGGGCAATATACTGTGATTGGTATTGCTCCATTGCACAAGTACTTTTATGCATCATAAAGGGCTTTTTATTTCATCGTGTGATTAAGAAATCCCTACAAAGGCTGCAGACCAACTTCCTGAATAGGCCAGACACTGGTAAGGTTTCCAGGCACTTTGTTTATGCCACGGTGGCAGTTTTGGACTGTATGACCTGATTGGTATGATTCACAGAATTCTGCATTTTGTTGGTTTGCTCTAAAGAGGAGAAAGCAGGATGGCACATTTCATATGTCTCAACCTTTGTAAATTAAAAATTATAGCAGAGCATAGAGAAGATTTATTTTTTTAGAGCACAAGTTCCTCAGATGCTAGATCCCATATAGAGCTAGTGATAAGGAATCTTTGTATATGTTTGGTTCTCTTATTTAATAATACATATACTAATAAAATTGGCAGATATAGGAGGAACAAGGAAAATCCAAGGAAAAAGTCATACCGCATTGTCTATAACATATTGTTTGAGAGGTATTTTTCATTTGTCAGGATTCAGAGAATTGTCTCCTTGCTACCATATAAATAAATAGTAATCCACGGTGGGTATTG
>NC_056732.1:1520966463-1520983963 GCF_019279795.1 Protopterus annectens | reverse complement strand
ATAAATTTCATAGCTCTGGTTAAATATATAACTCTTGATAGCAGCTTTTTTATTTAATTAATACATTTCAGGGTCATGAAGACAGCTGGAACCTATTCTGGCAGTCACTGAGCACAATGTAAAGACATTATTCTAAGGATGACAGTCTATGACAGGATGCACATAAACTCACACACACACACACACACACACACACACACACACACACACACACGCACACGCACACACACACACACACACAGTCATGACATATATAACAGAATGATAGCTGGTTCAACTATCCCCTGGGCCAGTACTATGAACCAATGCCTCGCCCACGCAGATCTTCAAGCAAAGAACAAAAAAATAAAGCACTTTACAATAATAAGCCAATCGCTGACATTGTAAGCAATTAGGCAATCAGCTTATTACAGTTAGATCTATGCCCCCTGCCAGCTCTTGCTCTGAAGAGCCAAAAAAAAACACCCTCTCCTTCCTTCCTGCCCCAGCTATTCATGTTCCATTTTTGTGTTTCCGACCCTCCCTCAACATATTTTATTTTAAAAAGTAAGAATTTCTTCTTTTAAACTGTAGCTACTACAGCATTCAGATTTTGGTTTAAAAAAAAGCACCACAGTGCTCGGCCTTGACCACAAATGCAATAGCTGATATTGCATTAAAGAAAGATCAGGATCAGCTAACTTTGTGCCCAAGGCAATTTTCCCTCTTGCCTCACCCTAGCTATGCTACTGATGCATACATGTGGGCAGTTTGGAAGATCACAATTCATATATGGCATATCTTTTGAGATATGATAGGAAACCAAAGGGTTAATGTATAGTGTAATACTTCCCAACAAAGTTTGGGCAGGTTTGGGCATTCCTATGGTGATTTACAGGTGATGAGGGCATGCTGTCATTTACAGACTGTCAATGAATGCCATGTGTTCATCCTGTGCCTTATATGCATTACATATAATGCATTCATTTGTCCTGTGGTATGAATTACATCAGGGACCATATAAATATTATATGTATATTTCTTTGTATAATGTACACTACATTATTATAACGTTTACTATCATGTCCATGAAATGCCTCCCGTCAACTGCTTACATTGTCGAACAGGTATGCTGAAAATAAAAACGTCACTCCACTCCCTTGTTGAACCATGTTAATAGTGATGGTTCAACATTCACTGTTTTGGAAATGTGGCTATTGGAGTAAATGTTGCATTTGATGTTCGATGATGTGGTTTGCTGACTTTCCATTCAAAATGTTGCCTCTTTGAAAACTGCCTTTCAATGTTGCCATCTGTGACAGAAGGCACTTCATGAACATGATAGTAAACCTTATTATAATATAGACTACACCACATTTAAAGTATAGCTTGTGTTGTCTTCATGGTGCACTGGTAATTTACATGAAGAGACAGGATGAGGTGTATATTAGTCTTTTTCTGTTGAGCCTGAAGTTTTAGAACATTGTTATTTATCATTAATATGCATCCAGAAGAGCTAAGAGAAAGTTCTGATACATTCATTCCTTTTATACAATAGAGACATTTTTTTTTACATGAAGTAAAACTTTTTATGTTACTTTTTGTGGAACTGGTGGCACCCACGTGCCATATGCCTCCATTCCTTTTAATAAAATGTTAATGTTACATCTTTTTTAAATTCCACTCCATAAATTTCTATTATTATTTTCCTGACAGATGTTCTGGGCATGCTTCATTGACTATGCTGGCACCCATGTAGAAATGGTTAACTGCATTTGTGGAGGGGCTTGCTACTGCATATCTTGGGGGTATTACATTTCACAATAACCAGCTACAGCACCCAGAGAAAACTCATGCAGATAGAGGGATAAAATGTAGACTCTGCAAAGAAGGCATCCCAGCAGAGACGTGAACTTGAAAATCAAATGTTGTGAGTTAGTAATGCTAACTGCAGTGGCATTGTGCCATCCTTTTATAACATGTTTCTGTTATTCTCAAAGTGTCGATATCGCCTTGTCTCAGAACAGTCCAAAGTTCACTCATCTTTTTTCCAGACTAATGGCCATATATAGCATCACTTTCCACTGCTTCCCCAATACTGTTTCTTCTCACACAATGTGAGTTATGTAGCAGTGCAAGCAGTGTCAGCAGAGACTACCTATTATTCCCATCTAGCCTATGCAAGCAATCTACCATCACCAGACTGAGCAGCTGTCACCATTATCATCCACTGACCTGGCTCCCTGTTTTCCATGCTTCAAGGTGACACCTAACACTAGACCAGTAGGTGACTTTGCTGAGAAGTTCCACACCAATCCCCAAGGATGGAGGGATGTAGCTTCTCCTTTCTATGCTACCCTTTCTGTTTCTTTCAGCACCCAGTCTGCTATTTGAATTCAGGTTGTATGCATCACAGTCAGGCTTTTCATGTCTATACCATGCAGCCAGCTTTATTTTGCTATATCTTGGCCACTTCACCTTCTTTTTGGACCTGTTTGAAACATTTTCCACTTTCCCTCTTTACAGTTGTAATTATTGTACTTGCCTCCACCTCCAATTTCCCTCACAGATTTTGATTTGAATGTATCTTGGCTTTGATCTACTCTTAATAACCTCCTTTGTAGCATTTGCATCATACAGTGTTCAGATGCGCCTTGTTCTTGGCATACAGTTTCCATTCCTTATATGCACAGTTATTACTCATTTATTGCACAAATTGTTTAGTGTTTCATTGCTTCAGCTACTCATTAAATTACTGACTTCCTCATTTCTGCTTGCCCATGCCTGCCTTCGGTACTGGCAGCACCTTTGAGAATGCTGCAAACTTTTCTACATTTTTACACCACTCTTCTTGCTCTACTGCCTTCTTTCTTATTTGCAGGCTTGCCCACTTCACCACATCTTTTGTACCCACATACACTGTTACATGAGAATACTTGTTTTCACTCCTTCCACTTTCAGTATTTTTTGACTTGCCAGTCTTCAGATGAGCCCAGATACCTCCTTCTCCTTCTAAGTTTCTTCTTATTTCATTACTTATGACCTACTTGTGATGGAGTCTCCACAGTGATAGATTCATTTACTTGTACATCTCTGCCTACCATCATTAAATTTCCTCCCTCCCTTACTTTCAATCCACCTATTTTCTTTCATTTCCTTACCTTTCAGTTTTTTTTGCTCTTCCCACCTGTGGACTTTTGCCCTCTACTTTGCCCCACTGACTCTAGTCTCTTTTATGCTCCCTACAACCTCTGCCATCTCCAGACCTTTGAGACTTTTGACAAGGTTTGAATCAGATCAGATCATAGCATGTTGCAAGACCCCCTCCCCAAATCATGTATGTTTCTTAAATATAATTGATGAATATCAAATACACAAAAACTCCATCATCCTAGAAGACAGGGCTGGCCTTAGGTGTAGGCCAACTACACATTTTCCTAAGGCCCAACTCTCATGTCTCTCTTAGGTGCACTTTTCAAGGAATTTATTTATTTATTTACTTGCTTATTATAGTAAAAATGTGCTTTTTCTTTACTAAAACTAAAAAGTAAATAAATAAGTAATGGAAAAGTGCCCCTACCATTGCAGCAAGATCATCGTCGTAGTAAGGATATCCTGTTGATTTGGCAGTTCAATTTGCTGGTTTTCTGTTCTTCCCACCTACGATTTATCTAGACAATGAATTATGTATATGATTGGTGGGACAGACCAAGATGTCAACAAATTCAAAACTGGGAGTTAGGTATGAGGAGAAAGTTCAGTAAAATGTGAGGTAAGTATTTTTATTTTCTTTACTATGGTTACTGCTAGACAACCGGATCTTTTGGATGGCAGGGGTCTGTCTTCTCTTTATCTGTCCCCAGGCTTTGTAGAATGTGCTTTATTTTATCTAATTTGGTTGCCTTGAGCCTCATACCTCTCAACTGATTTTCACAGTTTGTCAAGATTTTTGTCTCATTCATATTTTTCATCTGTTCCACATAAAATGTATGGTTTTATGGCAAATTATTGAGCATTTTAGTCATTAAAAATGATAGACATTTGAGGTTCAGTCTTCATATCCTTCAGAAAATGCATGGTAACTCAAAACCTGTTATTTTACCAACTTTCTTAAGTTTATAAGAGTAGTATTTAAAGCCTGTCCCTGATTTTGAGCATTTCAATCCTGCCCCCCATATTATTTTTTGAGTTTCTCCAGATTTCTTGTGCTAAGAGTTTAAGGGGTATGTCCCTCATATTTTTTTCCTTTTAAACCACAGACTACTATAGACAGTCAAAAATGTTAGATATTGTAGTTCTGTGCTTCTACTCACTAAATATTTGCCGATGTAAAGCCCGTTGTTTTACTTACTAAATAAATTCCAATAACATAAAAATGATGACTTTTCTGTGAGTGAATATGACTAATGGTTGCTTTACACTCATAATTTTTACTTTGCAGGATTAATGTGATGTGTGTCAGGAAACTTGGAATACTGTCATACTTAGCTGTTGTCTTGGAACAAAATTGTGAAATACAATCCATGGCTGCCATTATTTAGCTAAAGCTACTGGATGGAGTGGAAGCCATCTGCAGAAAGTAACTGACCCTGCTGTTTTCTGAGTTTAAAGACTCACAACCTAGGCTTTGGAGGACTGCTGTGCATTTGCAGGATTACTGTGATTTGTGTGAAGTAACTTGGAATACTTTAATGTGTGTCTATTTTTCCATGGAAGAAAACTGAAATATAACACAAAGCTGGCATTTATAGTGGTAGTTGTTAGGCGGAGCTGCTTTAGAAAGTAACTGACCAACTTATTGTTTTCTCTGTTTAAACACTCACTATCTAGCTTGCAGGACTAGTGTGCATTTGAAATATTCTTGTGATTTATGTGAAATAACATAGGTTCATAGGTAGGTACTAGGCTATCTGCCCGAAGGCATTTATAAGCCTAGCCAGAGTGTGTTGGCTTTCACTGCCCCATTGATTAATTAACTGATCCTCTGTCAAGCAGAGCCAATGAAGTGATCCCAGGGGTGTATTTTCTGTTACCCATCCACTCGTCAAGATTTCTCTTGAAGAGTGTTAGTGAGGGGCTCTGCCTGATGTAATTTGGAATTTTGTTGCAAAGCATGGGGAGTCTCTGTGACAGGAATCTATCCCTCCAGCATGTTCTATTTATTGTTGTGGTGAGGTTTAGCTCACTAGAGCAAGCAGCTCACAGTGACTTGGATTTCTTTAGGTGGAGCATGTCCATCAATTCTGAATTGGACATGGCTTTGTAAGTCAGGCAGAGATCACCTCTGAGTAAGCGATATGCCACTGAGTAAAGCTGGAGTTTTTTTCAGTCGAGCTGCATAGGACATATGTTTGAGGCCAGTAATCCTCTTGGTGAGGTACTTTTCTGGTCTTTCCAGCTGTTGGAAGTGTCTTGTGAGGTACATCCCAAATGGGGCATTGTACTCTATCATGGGTCTAATGAGTGACAAGTAGCGGGGCACTATAACCTCTTTATTTCTATATGCAAACCCTTTAGTAATTAGATGGGCCACATAGAAGGATTTCCTAACTACTTTGGCAATATGATTGTCAAAGGAGAGATTACTATCTACCTGGGTCCCCAGATCTCTTATTACCTCTTCTGTATTAAGGGGGCTGCCACCTATGTGGTAATTCGTGGGTGTTTTGTTTTTCCCAAACGGGATGACTATGCAATTTTTGGCATTTAGCCTGAGGCCAAGACTTTGACACCAGGTTTTCATCTCAGTAAGGCCTTTTGGAGGATGTCCGTGTCAGCCAGAGAGTCAATTATGGCTCCCAGTTTGCAGTCATCAGCGAACTTGGTAGCCATAGTCCTCCTGTGTTTGCCTGTACTTCTGAGAAGCATATGCCGAACAGTAGGGATCCCAGGACCGAGCCTTGTGGGACATCACTTGTGACTGGTTTAGAGTCGGACCTGGAGCCCGCTATTCTTACCGTGTGATTTCTGTCTGTAAGCCAATTGGCAACCCACCTCATGACATAGGGGTTTATGTTCAGGCTGGTGAGTTTTTCTATAATACCCTAGTGAGGAATGGTGTTGAAAGCCTTGGCGAGGTCAAGGTCAGCTGTGTGAACCACCTTTCCTTCGTCTATGGCCTTGGTGACTGTCTCGAAGAAGTCAACCAGGTTTAGTAGGCATGATCTGCCCTTAACAAAGCCGAACTGCGTTGGGCCAAGTGTTTGGAGTTTCCCAACATCTTTGTTAATGAGTTCCATGATGATGTGCTCCATAGCCTTGCAGACCAGGCTAGTCAGGCTTATGGGGCGATAGTTACCAGGGTCAGTTGTGGCCCCTACCTTTTGGAGAGGAATAACCATTGATATGCACCATTCTATGGGCACATAACCTGTGGAGAGGCTGAGGTTGAACAGCGTGTTTAGGTGGGGAGTTAGTTCTTTCTGTAGTTCGTGCAAGACACAGCTTGGGACACCATCTGGTCCCATTGACGCTGTGTTTATGGATTTTGAAAGGGCTGTTTTCACCTGTGTGTCTGTGATTTCTGGGACACTATACTTTTCCAGTATTGTTGTGACCCTTTTTGAGGTGAGAGGGGGGTGAAGATTGCACTGAATCTATCTGCCGAGATGTTGGCAATATCAGTAGGTTCAGTATATTTTGTGCTATTTTGCACTAGTTCAGTGCATATCTGCGAGTTGCCACTTAGATTCTTAACATAGCTAAAGAAGGCTTTGTGGTTATCTTTTGAATCCTTGGCTATTTTTCTTTCGAAGTTAGCCTTGGATGATTTCATGAGGGACCTTAGTTTTTTACTGAGACTGATCAGGGATGTCTTTTCTTCTTGGGATTTACTTTTTTTCTGAACTAGTTTCCTCCTTCTATTGTATAGCCTGTTTACTGCAGGGGTCCACCAAACTGGTTTCTTTCTATTAAAGGAGTGAGTCTTGGTATTGCTAGGGATGGCATGATCCATGCATCATTGTAGGTGCTCATAGAGTGCATTTGTAAAGGTTTCTGCATCTTGGGCAGCGTTAGCCTTTAGCGTGGGGGCTGTGAAACTTACCACCTCTGTCTTAAGTAAGGTGAAGTTTGCTTTAGAAAAGTTTTTTACTGTGGTTTCCTTAGTTGGGGGTGGTGGTGGGGTGTGGACATCCAGAGTGATTAGTTTATGGTATGATCTAACCAGTGACAGGTTGACCTCCGATGTGGAACACCTGTCACCCATGATGGTGATGACCAGGTCCAATATGTTTTCACCTCTGGTAGGGAAGTTTACCAGCTGATCCAGGGCATTTGAGTTGATGAACTCCATGATGTGCTGGGCCTGGGAGTTTGTACTCGAGTAGTTTTCCCAGTGAATGGTAGGGTAATTGAAATCGCCCAATATCAGGGTGTTCGGTAGGACCTTCATGTTTTCCAGTGTCTCCAGAAAGATGGAGTGGTGGTCCTGGGTCATGGAGGGTGATCTGTAGCAGGCCACAATTTGCATTGCAGATTTGCCCGATGTTAGTTGCACATGGATGATCTCAGAGGTATCATGCTGTGCCACTGACCTGGAGGTGTAGGTATCCTTGATGAATATGGATGCACCCCCTCCTTTTGTGTTTCTGTCCATGTTCTGTGGCCAAAACATGTGGTATGAGTTGTAGCCCAGTGGTGCTGGGGTGCACTCTGGAGCCTTGAACCAGGTTTCAGTTACTGCACAGATGCTGACGTTCTCCATACTGAGGAGTGCTTTTAGCACATGCATTTTGAGATTTAAACTCCTGGTGCTGAGTAGCATAACCCTCAGTTTTTTGTTAATTGTGCTGTTTACGGAGGTGGGTTTGACTTTTGAGCCTTTCCTAAAAAAAGCACTATGGGGGCAGTAAGAGCCTTGGCCAGTATTTGAAAGCCTAGGGGTGACAGGTGCAAGCTGTCTCTTGCGAAGCAACGTGGCTTGTTGATCATGTCGACACAGGCTGACAGACACTGGATCCCCTTTGAATGACACCAAAAGCTTAGCCAGTTGTTGAAATTGATCATTTTTTCTTTATACTGAGGTATCATTCTTGGTGAGGGCAGGATGCTACTCAGGGTTAGGGTCATACCAGCCTGGGCTACATGATCAGAGAGCTCTTCCATGTCTCTTTTCATGTAGTCCAGGGAGGTACGTCTCAGGTCATTCACACCAACATGAACAATGACAGAGTCATATTTGTACTTGTTCTGGAGTGACCTGAGTGTTTGTGTTATGTGGTAGATTCTGGCTCCCAACAGGCAGCTAACAGTAACCTTCTGCTTGTCCAGCCTAGTGAGTGGGACATCAGTGTGCCTGACTATAGAGTCATCTATTACTAGTGTGTTAGGTATGTTATTTCGCCTTAAGGGCTGTGATTGTGCGGCACACTGATTTTGAGTTTTATGTGTTGTCTGGTTTGTGACAGGAGGTGCAGGTTGTTTGGGTGTCTGCTTTGGATGTCTCTGATGCTTTTGCAGGTTTTTTTTTAGAGCCTCCGAGTATGATTTTGTGTATTTATGTGTATTTTTTGCCAGTGCTGTTTTAGTAGGTCTGTGTGCAGTTGGAGGTGTGGTGCAAGTGTTAACCTTCTCCTCTTGACTGTCTGTTCCAGTCTTGGGTGGACACAGCTTAGCTTCCAGTTTGGCTGTATAATTACATCTCTCGCCTATGTTAGTGTTTTGTGGTAGGAAGAGAGCATTGTCCGTGTACATGAGACAGTTGTAACATTGCCTCAGGATACCGAGATTCACCAGCTGGACTGGAGAGTGCTCCTGAAGTTGCCCTTTGGTCATGCCTGAATAATAGGGTGAGCTGCTTAGTCGCTTGGTTGGTGAGGGGTGAATAAAGAGCCTTGCCCTGCTGGGCAATCAGTGTCAGGGTATATTAGTGCTTGCTATTAAGTCTGAGCAAGTGCTGGGCTGTAAGATGCTTTTTGAGTGCTTAGGTTGAGAGTTAGACTAGTTTCAAGGGAAAAACTGAAGGGGCGACTTAGTGGAGCCGGGAATAATTTAACCGTAGGTAACCGGCACTTCCTGGTGTGCAAAACCGTGCAAATGCAGTTTTTGTAGTAGGGAAATGAAAGAGATAGAAATTAGCCCAAAATGGCCAATAAACTACTAACTTCTGAGCTGGAACCACTCCTCCAGGGACAGATAGGTTGCTCAAAGCTCCCCCTCTCACAGATGAATAGAGAAACTTCCTTCTATCCAAGTAAGGTATGGGCAACTCAGAAACTAGTATCACAGCCCTGAATTCATCACTAGCCTGAAAACTGGACTATACTAACTTAGAAAGGTGGGAAACAAGGAATTTTTGGGTTTTTTTTTTTTTTTTGAAAAGATAAGGCAAAAACAGTAAAAAATACTTAAAACAGCTTTAAACGACTACAAACGATCAGAAAAGGCTATCACACTTTAGTGTGTAGCCTACAACAGTTAAACAAATTATTTAAACAAAAAACAACTTTTTAAAAGTGCAGGCAGTTAAATAAGTACAATATGTGAAAAAACAAGCTTTTAAATCACAATAAATGCTGGAAAATATGCGTTTATGCGGAAAACAGTTAAGTACAGCGAGAAAGTACAGAAAACTGATACTTAATCACTCCAAAGTCTATCTTCTAAGCTAGAAAGCTTGTATCAGTTTAAGGCTTTCTGAGTAGGTTAGTTACAAGAAAGATGGCAAACAAGTGCTGATGTGGTCTTTTAAACCAGAAAGTTGAAAGAGATGGACAAACTGTCCAAATGGTCAATAAACTACAATTTCTGGGCAAAGAACCTCTCCTCTCATGGTAGACAGGCTACCTAGTGCTTACCACTCCCACTGATAAGCTAGAAGGCTTTCCTCCAACACAGAAAGGCTTGCAGGGCTCAGAAGCTTACTAACAGTCCTGGATACAGCAACTCTGTATCTGGACTAGGCTAGTTACAGGAAAGGTGGGAAACAAGTGCAAGTGTGGCTTTTAAACCAGAACTTTGAAAGAAATGGAAAAAAACTGCCCAAACGGCCAATAGCTGCAATTTCTGGGCCAGGAACCACTCCTCTTGTGGTAGATAGGCTACCTAATGCTTAAAACTCCCACTGATAAGCTAGAAGGCTTCCCTCCAACACAGAAAGGCTTGGGGGGCTCAGAAGCTTACAAAGAGCCCTGGATACAGCAAATCTGTACCTGGACTAGACTAGTTACAGGAAAGGTGGGGAACAAGTACAAACGTAGGCTTTTAAGCCATCAAGTTGAAAGAGATGGAAAACTGCCTAAACGGCCAAATAAACTACAATTTCTTGGCCAAAACTCACTCTTCCCATGGAGAATAGGCTACCTAGTGCTTACCACTCCCACTGATAAGCTAGAAGGCTTCCCTCCAACACAGAAAGGCTTACTAACAATCCTGGATACAGCAACTCTGTAACTGGACTAGGCTAGTTAGAGGAAAGGTGGGAAACAGGCACAAGTGCGACTTTCAAACCAGAAAGTTGAAAGGGATGGAAAAAAACTGCTCAAACCTGATGCTTACCACTCCCACTGATAAGCTAGAAGGCTTCCCTCCAACACAGAAAGGCTTGGAGGGCTCAGAAACTTACAGAGAGTCCTGGATACAGAAAATCTGTACCTAGACTAGACAAGTAACAGGAAAGGCAGGAAACAAGCGCAAACACAGGCTTTTAAATCAGAAGGATGAAAGAGATGGAAAAGCTTCCCAAACAGCCAATAAACTATCATTTCTGGGCAAGAAACCACTCCTCCTGTGGTAGCAGAAACCACTCCTCCTGTGGTAGATAGGTTACCTAGTGCTTACCACTCCCACTGATAAGCTAGAAGGCTTCTCTCCAACACAGAAAGGCTTGTGGGGTTCAGAAGCTTACCAACAGTCCTGGATGCAGCAAATCTGTACCTGGACTACACTAGTTATAGGAAAGGCGGGGACCAAACGCAAAACGGGCTTTTAACCAGAAAGTAGAAAGAGATGGAAAAACTGCCCAAACAGCCAATGAACTACAATTTCAGGGCCAAAACCCACTCTTCCCATGGTAGATAGGCTATCTAGTGCTTACCTCTCCCACTGATAAGCTTGAAGGCTTCCTTCCAACACAGAAAGGCTTGGGGGGCTCAGAAGCTTACCAACAGTCCTGGATACAGTAAGTCTGTATCTGAACTTGACTAGTTACAGGAAAGGCAGGGAACAAGCTTAGAAATTTTTTTTTGTTACAGAAAAGCAGCTAAAACAGCAGTAAATACAATTCAAATTGTAGTGCATGCCAGCACACCCAAGTATGTAGCAACACTACGGCAAATACAGTTCAGATAAATGCAATTAAATTAACAAATTACTAAAAAAACAAGTACTTTAATGTGTGTCTATTTTTCCATGGAAGAAAACTGAAATACAACACAAAGCTGACATTTTTAGCTGTAATTGTTACACAGAGCTGCCTTTAGAAAGTAACTGACCCACTTAGTGTTTTCTCAGTTTAAACACTCACTATCTAGCTTGCAGTTGCAGGACTAGTGCATTTACAAGACTGTTGCGATTTATGTAAAATATTAAACTGGACCAAATTAAAACAAACTAATAAACAAATTAAACTAATAAAATATGGACAGAAAACACACGGACTGCAGCACTACATACATAAGCATTGAATTTAATAAGTGCTCTCATCTTAAACAATCAAGACTTCATCAGACAAACAACATACTTACAAAGCCATATTTAAAACCTTTCAAATCACATGACCTTTTTCTGCCAACATTTTTACTGTTTCTTAAAGGAACACAAGTCTAAATTTTTAAATATCAATACATATGCATGTTAATATGTTCAATATAAACCCATAATGAAATGCAAAACACAAACATAAAAACTTTAAAAAACTTTCCTAACTCATCTATTATAATATTATGATTTGACTATTTTAGTGCAACAATTTTGGCAGAGGATGGATGTCCTGGAAGGCAGCCAACAAGTGTTTATCCCATTTTCCAGCCCTCCAAACCCAAGGACCACTGTGGTGCTAATCAACCTACTATGTATACTAATGAAGTAAGGACAGCACCGAATGGTGATAAAGGTACATCTGATGTTAATAAGGTTTTCCCTTTACAAGTTTCAATGAATGGCTTATGAAAGGTCTGAACTTGTTTCCTGACAATGCTCGTGTTGCAGCAGATGTTAGAGAATTTGGATTTATTTGAGTATAGGCTCCTAAAAAATTGTAAACTGCAACTTGAAAATGAATCCATGAGTCTATGAGTCTTCCAGAGTATCAGGGTGCCAAAAGGGCTCAGCCTTTGGAAATATCCAACACTGCTGATTATGAACACACCACTTCACTGAGATTTGCTATAACTGTTTGATAAATGGCTCCAATCTCATGAACATTTTGGTTAAGCATAATAATATATTTATAGATAAGCTTCTGGTGGAAGTCAGCTCTTTGGACAAGAGTATAGGTCCATAGGTTCATAGGTGTGTGCTAGGCTAATGGCCCTGGAGCCTTTACAAGCCTAGCCCATAGGATTACCTTGGCATCGTGCCACCTGACCTTAGTTCACAGCCTCTGTCAACTAGAGCTACTGGAGGGATTGCTGGGACAAATTTTCTATTTCCCATCCACTCATCAAGATTGCTCTTGAAGAGGGCCAGTGAGGTGCTCTGTTTGACATGTATGGGAAGTCTATTCCATAGCATGGGCAGTCTTTGGGTTATGAACCTGTCCCTTCAGCATGTTCTGTTGATTGTGGTAATGAGGCTGAGGTCTTTGAAGCATGTGGTGCAGAGGGATTGGGATTTCTTTAGATGTAGCATTACTAACAGAGATGGGTCAGACGTGGCTTTGTAAGTCAAGAAGGGATCGCTTCTAAGTAGGTGATATGAGACAGAGAATAGATGGAGTTTTTTTAGTCTGACCATATAGGGCAAGTGTTTAAGGCCTAGGATCCTCTTTGTGAGGTACTTTTGCGGCCTCTCCAGTTGTTGCAGGTGTCTAGTGAGGTACATGCCAAATGGGGCATTGTACTCGATGATTGGCCTAATGAGGGAAGAGTAGAGGGAGACAATGACCTCTTTCTTCCTGGATGCAAAACCCTTAGTGATGAGATGTGCCACATAGAAGGACTTTCTGACCACAGTGGCAATGTGGTGGTCAAAAGAGAGGTTGCTGTCAACCTGTGTTCCCAGATCTCTTATAATGCATTCTGTGTTCAGTGGACTACCATCGATGCAGTAATTTATGGGAACTGGGTTTTTCCCAAAGGGGATGATGACACATTTTTTGGCATTGAGCTTAAGGCCATGGTTCTGACACCAGTTGTTGCTCTCAGTGAGGCCTTTCTGTAGGATGTCAACATCACTTGGGAAATTAATAATAGCTCCCAACTTGCAATCGTCTGCAAACCTTATCAGCCAGAGTCCCTTCGTGTTGGCCTGGACTTCAGAGAAGTAGATACCAAAAAGGAGAGGACCCAGGACTGAACCCTGTGGGACTCCACTTATAACTGGTCGGCAGTCTGACTTGGCGTCAGCTACTTTCACACTGTGTGTTCTATCTGTGAGCCAGTTTGCAACCCACTTAGTGATATAGGGGTTGATTCCCAGCTTAGTGAGTTTTTCTATGATTCCTGTGTGGAGAATGGTATCAAAGGGTTTGGTCAGATCAAGGTAGGCTGTATGAACCACCTTGCCATCATCTACAGCTCTGGTGACTGTCTCAAAGACGTCGACCAGGTTGAGCAGGCATGATATACCCTTCACAAAAAAAAAATGTGTGGGATCCAGAGTTTGGAAATTCCCTATATCCTTGTTTATTAGGTCCATGATGATGCATTCCATAGCTTTACATATCAAACTCATCAGGCTAGTGCGGTGATAGTTCCCTGGGTCTGTAGTCACTCCTCCTTTGTGTAGTGGGATGACTTTAGCAGTGTGCCATTCAGTAGGGACAAAGCCTGAGGTGAGGCTGTGATTGAACAGGGAACACAGGTGCAGTGCCAGTTCACTCTGTATTTCATGTAGAACACAGCCAGAGATATTGTCATGTCCCATAGAAGCTGTATTCCTGGCCTCGGACAGTGGTGTTTTAATCTGTGCAGCAGTAATACTGGGTGTCTGGCAATCTACTGGTATTGTGATTGGTCCTTTGATGGGGAGAGAGGGTTAAAGTTGGCACTGAATCTGTTGGCCAGTATATTGGCAATATCTGTTGGGGCGGTATAGGAGGTACCATTGTGCAGTAGCTCAGAGCAAATCTGGGTATTGCTGTGGAGATTCTTTACATAACTATAGAAGGCCTTGCGGTTGTCTTTAATATCTGTTGCAATTCTGTTTTCATAGCTAGCTTTAGACAGTTTGATGAGGGATCTCAACTTTTTGTTGAGGCTGATAAGGGGGTATTTCCCATTTTGGGACTTCATCTTATTCCGCATCAGTCTGTTGTAGAGTTTTTTTATGACAGGGGACCACCAGATTGGCTACCTTTTTTTGGAGGAGAGCATCTTGGTTCTATTGGGTATTGTGAGATCCATGCATTTGTGTACATGTCCGTACAGTGCATTGCTGTATGATTCAGTGGACATGCAACTATTCTTCATTTGCATGGGTGCCATGAAGTTAGCCACTTCTGTTTTTAGGAGCCTAAAGTTAGCTTTGGAGAAGTTTTTCATGGTGGTTACCTTTGCACGGTGGGTGGGAGGGATGTGGATTTCCAATGTGATTAGTTTGTGGTCGGATCTAACCAGAGAGAAGTTGACTAATAGTGTAGAGCAACCGTCGCCCATGTTAGTAATGACCAGGTCAAGGATGTTGCTACCTCTAGTGGGGGGTAAGAACAAGCTGGTCCAGGGCATTGGAATTAATGAATTCCAGGAAATGTTGAGCAAGTGTATTGGTACATGAGTAGTTTTCCCAGTTAATGGAGGGGTAGTTGAAGTCACCCAGTATGAGAGTGTTAGGTTGGACCCTAATATTCTCCAGGGTGCTTAGGAACGTGGAGTGTGAGTCTTGGGACATGGTTGGGGACCTATAGCAGGCTACGACCTGAATTGCTGTCTTACCCAATGTTATCTGCACTTGAAGTTTCTCTGATGTCTTATGTTGGGCTACCAGTCTGGAGGTGTGCACATCCTTTATGAATATGGAAACACCACAGTGGTGGAAGTATCACTAAAAATTGTTTTTATCTACAAGTTAAGACACAATACTCATGTAGTTTTCCTTATATTAAGCATGAAATCAGCCAAATTAGAGATAGAAAACTGTCAAAACTGGATAGAGATAGAATTGAGTATGACAATGGAAAAGCATACCCCGTTCCCCACACTTTGCTGGAGTGGATTTATAGGGATAATTACAGGAATTCAGTCACTAATGATAATGTTTTTAATGTCAAGAATGAATGCAATGATGTGCAACCTTACAGAGATGAGGAAGTCCCTTTAGAGCACCCACCCCCAAGGAGGTCTGAACGTCTGAGGAGAAACAATTGAAACAGTAGAATCAGTGGCAGAAACAGCAGGGACACTGGAAGAACAATGGACAATGGAAGAGACAGTGGTAATGGGGGAGAAGGAATCTGAAAATATGACTTCTTATTTGGTGGACGTTGTATTTAACAATCCAGGTGACTTTAACTTTTTTAATTTTAGATCTTGTGAAGTGGGAACTAAACATGCTGACTTACTCTCTAAAGGTTTCCCATTTGTTATATCAAGACATGCTGATTTGGCTATAACCTTAATGGACCTTAAACTTTACACCAGGAAATTGAATTTGGCACTGTTATTTAATAATGAAAATAATTTAGCTAATGTTCTCAGAATACTAAGTACTTACAATCCCCCTCCTCACCCTACTATTTATGTTTTTGAAAAGTAGTATGAATTTAATATTAGAGCCTTTCTTAGCAACCAAGGTAAAAATAATTTGTATTATAACAATATTACAAAGGATGACTTGGAAATTTTACACTATTTAAAAAGCAGTGACATACGGATCCTGAAACCCAATAAATGGGGTGGGGTGATATTGATAGATCAGATGTTATATAATCAGAAAATATACAATCTTTTATTTCAAGACTCATATAGACAGGTATCTGAAAAAGATGTACTTGTGGCTTATGATGAAATCAGAATTTTATTATATGACATGCTTATGCAACAGCAAATTATTCCAGATTAATTTAATTTTTTTATATTAAAAAAAACACAATCATCATTATTTTTGGTCTCCCAAAAATCCATAAAAAAATATATTATCCACCATTAAGACCAATTTTTGATGCAAGAACATCTATTACATCACCTCTTGAGAAGTGTTTAGGTTTTTATCTTGTGTGTTTTGAATAATTTTGTCCACCTAAGTAGGGATTTGTGGGATTTTTTTTATCTAAATGTAATGAGTTGCCTTTTGATGAGAGGTTTATTTTTCTGATGGTGGATGTTAAAGATCTATATACTTGTATGCCACATAATTTTGGATTAGATTGGTTTATGGATTGTTTACTATCTGAAACTTCATTCACACATGACCATATTAATTTATTTGTCAATATGTTGAGTTTTGTATGGAATAATAATTTTATCACTTTCGACCAGCAGTTTTTCCATCAGCTTAAAGGTATAGTGATGGGCTCTGCCTGTGGGTCTCTATGCAAATATAATGATTGTTGAGTGGGAGAAAAAGTTTGTACTGGATAGTGCCTTCAAGGATTGCTAGTACTTATATACTATATATGTGGATGACATATTTATTGTATGGAAGGACAGAGTTGAGTTGATTCTAAAATTTGTAGATTATGTGAATAACACCACTATTTTTTTATTTACATATGAAATGGATAACAATAAAATTCAATATCCCGATATATTTTGTTAGTTAAGGATTATGTTAATAAGGGATCGATTTCAAGAATTTATAGAAAGACAACTTTTTCTAACAGTTATTTACATTTTCACAGTATACATCCTATCTCCCAAATGAAAGGGGTGGTAAAAGGCCAGCTCATAAGAGCAACAAGAATGATGAATGTCTTTGATGAATTTTTGAATGAGGGTCAATTCATTAAGAAAATGTTTTTGAGTAGGGGCTATTCAGAAATGTTCCTCAATTATATCGTGGATGAGGTAATATTGAAAAGAGAAAGGAATATTTTTACCCCCATTTTGGATAAGGGGGATGCTACTCTTATTCGGCAGGAAAGGCAAATATTGGAAATGACTGTGCTGAAGTCATCCTTTGTTAATAATTTTATTACTTCTTGCTGTAGTGACTGTCAGATTAAGTCAATTCGTTTTAAAAATTGGTGTGTTTTATAAGAAAATGGTGAAATCGGTGAGAAATTTGGAGATCACCCCACGGTAGTTTATAGGAAAGGATTGAGTTTCAAGTCCTTTTTTGAATCTAACATGAAAAAAATATGTTTTGTTAGATAGTAAAGGTATAAAGCATTGTTTTAACTGCAATTATTGTCATTTTCTTAAGGAAGATGAAGTTTTTTTTGATCAATGGTATTAATATTAAAATCTTGAGTGAATTCAATTGT
>NC_056732.1:1520898963-1520961463 GCF_019279795.1 Protopterus annectens | reverse complement strand
ATGTATATAGTCAATGCTCTGACAGGCCAAAACTAAATGCTAAAAAAATGCAATATTGTTGCATTTGGCAAACAAATCCTCCACTCAGCTTATACTACAGGAAATACACCAATCCAAAAGGAAGATGTTATGAAAGGCCTTGAAACATGGGTAGATAACTTCCACTCTTTTGTAAGTATGTTGCAACAGTGGTTAGAAAATCCTACTGTCTCCTACTGTCTGACACAGCTCATCACAAAGAGTATTTCCTCAAGATCCAAAGAACTCCTTCTCCCTCAGTACTCTAGACTGATCAGGCCTATCCTCAAATACAGTTTCCCCTTTGGGATATATTTCACTAAACATATAAAGCAGATGGGGAGACTCCAAAGGTTCCTGACAAAAAAGATCATGAGCCTAAAAGGACCTTAGCTACCGAGAGCGGCTGGAGGACTTCTCTCTGTATTCAATGTCCTGTAGACTCCTTGTGAGTGATCTGTATCTTGTCTTCTGGGCAATTAGGGATCCAGCAGTCCAAGACCTCTTATTTCTCCACAAATCAAACAGTCCAGTGAACACTAGTACCAGAGAACTAAATATAATTCTGAAAATAAACAACTCACAATGGAGAGACAGATTTGTCACAGAATGATTATTTATTTTCTGGAAACACCTCTTATCGTGATCAAGTAATGTGATGCACTATCTTCCTTTAAGAAGGGATTAGAAAATTGGATGTGTGCTCTTAACCCCCCCATGTATGACTGGCCTATTACTCCTTGAAAAGGGAGGTAAAGTCTAAGTAGGGTTGCCACCTATCTTTTTTCCTAGACTATCCAGAAATCAGAGTGATTGTCCCATAGTGTTGAAAAAACTGTACAAACTCCAGTATTCTATTTATAAAAAAAACAGACTGTTGGGAGTTTGTTAAATCTCCAGTTCCACTTTGTTTTTACATAAAAAAGAATCACTAATGCAATGCAATTGTATTCAAAACCAGGAGTGGCATTGTTACAACAGGTAGCACACTTGCCTTGGGTGCAGAAGGATGTAGGTTTTAATTCCACACCAGGTAGATCGATTACTGGCACTGCAGTGCAGCAAAAGGAGGGTGCTGCATTCCTGAGTGTGCTGCAATTTGAATAAGATGTTAAACCAGGGTCCCATCTGCATGAGTTGGTGGCAGCTCAGCTGGATGTAGAAGATCCCACTGTACCTATAAAAAACAGTAGGGGAAGTTCACCGATGACCTGACCAAATTTCCCCTAGTAGTCTAAATAATACCTCAGGTCTCCCCTGAAAAGTGGCTATTAGGCTACTGGGACTAACCCAGTCAACAAAATGATAAATAAAAAGGAAATAAAAATAAAAGAGGATACCTGTGACATCACAAAATTGGTGTGGGGTGAATGGAGTGAGTAGAGGAAGGACAAGAAATAGTGTGGGTGAGTGGTCTGGCTTATGCCACAACGAATGGTGACAACCCTAGGTCCAGCTGCCTTATACATTCTGTGATTCTATGATAATATGGTCATCTTTATTGCCTCTACTTTCCACAGTTTTTCATTCTTATTTTCTTAGTTTTCTTATTCTAACTTTCCACTATCCCCAGTCTGTTTCAGCTTGTTTACTCCCAGTGTTCCTGGTTTGGTGTATGTTTTCCATCCAGTATTAGAAGCTGCATCTGACTCCTTTAGCAGCCCTGTGAACAGCCATCACAATCCACAGACATTAATAGGCTAGTACAGAATGCATGTGAATTGCCAGGCCTTTATTAAAAATAACACACCCATGGACAGTTTAAATTCACCAATCTGCCTAGAACATGTCTTTGGGATGTGTGGTAAAACTGGATCACCTGAAGAAAAACATGTAAACTCAAGGTGGACATGCGGACTTTGTATACAAGTCACTCACACTATGGATTTTACCAAAGAACCTCTTGCTATGCTACTCACTTTGCTATGGCCTGCTGGTGTGTATCTTAGATCTGCAGTAAACCTGCTTAGGAAATGGACTTGGAGAATCAGCGTTTGCCACTGGACACTTGACTTCCCAAATGCTGGTGCATTATACAAGGACAGCATGGTGAAAAGACATGTGCATCTTCTGCACAAAATTTGTGCACCAAGATTGAAATCCTTTACTGAAGCCATTATTTTATTATGAAATGTAAGCAAGTGGGAAAATAAAACAAAATAAAATAAAAATATCATTATTAATGGGAATAAAGGCAGCAGTAGCAGCAGCAGTTACAAGAACCTGACATTTCCTTTCCTATAGCTAACTGAGGCTTTTAAAGAGAGAGAGAGAGAGAGAGAGAGAGAGAGAGAGATCTAAAACAGGTAACTATAATGGCTGTCTATTTAAATGTCACCACTTGAAATGCCAAGTGCCGACACGCCAAAAAAATGACCAAAAACATGAAAAAAGAGCTAATCTCGAAACTTGCTCTTCTACTTTGACTTTCTGCTTGGGGGGACAAGTCCCCCTGCACCCCCAAACATATATACATATATATATATATATATATATATATATATATATATATATATATATATATATATATATATATATATATATATATATATATATATATATATATATATATTTATATACACACACCAAGTCTGGGATCATACCTTAGAGAAAAGAAATGTCATATTGGACTTTATATATGCAAGTCCATTCTTTCATCTGTTTAATCTCCATATTTCACATTAAGATTTTGAGAGCTATGGATTCATAGAGTCAGGTGTCAGTCATGAGGAAAAATATGCCTGTATCTTGTTGGGGGGCAGCTCACCTAAATATAGCAATGGAAAATTGAGGAGGTAATAGTTTGATCTTGCTGTTGCACTGAACAGTTTTATGTAGGAATTTTGGGCATTCCTCTCAAGTATCCCTGATTTTCCAGTATGTCCCTAATTTAGCCTCATCATTTTTCCATAAGCCTTGTAAAATATTTGATTTTTCTATAAATCACTGAGTATCAAAGTTAGTCAACAATATCAGGCATTAGAATTTCATACCTCTTATTGTCAGAAAATGCACATTAATGAAAAACCTGTTGTTCAATCAATGTTTTCAGTTAATTAATATTTAAACATTGTTCTTGATTTTGGTCCTTTGTCACCACATTATTTATTTATTTACTTTTTTTGGTTTTGTCCCTGATTCCTGAGCAAAAGAGTTGTTGGTTGGGGTTGTACTGGAATCTCCATTTTCCCTAGAAATACCTTTCTCTATGGCGGCCCAACATAAAAACAAAGTCAACTGGAAATATATATAGTTGGAGGGTGTGAGGAGCACAGCCCTCCTCAATGGGGAGTGTGGGGATAGCCCCCACCTTGTTTGTTTTATATTGTATTTTGCCACAAACTTCAAAACAATACATTATAAACAATAGACATACATAGTTGCAACACCAATGACTAACTCCTTCCAGAAGACAATATGTAGTCAAACTAAGTTGGGGGCTACACCCCCCCAATGTGAAGGGCTGTGACCCCCACACCACCCATAACTATATATACTAACTGCAGGGGGAAAAAGGCATAATCCTTTTACTTGCCTTACAGTACTCTACACGGTGCCATATATGCTAACTGCAGTTCAGTGAAATGAGATTCAGTGAAACGAGTTTTCAGTAATTTCAGTTTTCAGCGAAGTGGTCGGGATGAAATGAAATTCAGTGAAATGAGATTCAATGAAACAAAGTAGACCCATATATACACAAATAGATGTAAACATATATGTGTTTCCATCACTGTATCAAACATACAGTATCCCTATACACAGTAGATCAATACCAAATGGTCGACACTGACAGAGGATTGACAATCCCTGGGTAGGGGAATATTTCCTTTCCCTGGGGGGTTGTGCTATCACATCTTTATTATATATAATTAGCAGTGGGTATGGGGGGGCTCACAGGGTCTTGTCCCCCTGCAAAAACACTTGCCATTGTTTTAATTTGCTGCATGGTAATTTCATTGTAATCCCTGGGATATGCTTAGAACAGTCATTGTGAGTGTATTTGACATTCAAATGTCAATCTGTAGTGTGTCGGGGCATTGTAAATTCGATACAGTGTGTATACCCATTATATATATATATATATATATATATATATATATATATATATATATATATAAACATATATATATATATATATATATATATATATATATATATCTATATCTATATATATATATATATATATATATATATATATATATATATATATATATCTATGGGTCTACGTCAGAATGTTGACTGTTCAGAATGCCGACTTTCATATGGCCGACACCATATGATCAACATTCCGAAAGACCGACATCCTGAAATAGAACCACTTACCTTCCTGTAAACACAGCAAGCCCCCCTGCACCCCCATACCCCCTGCTACTAAATATTTACACTCCATGATCGCACTACAGTGCAGGAAAGGGGAATCTCCCAGTCCTGCACTGTAATGGGATCTCCGCTATCATTTGTCAGCCTTTCAGACGTTCACTCATATGGTGTCGGACATATGAGTTTCGAACATCTGAAAGTTCAAAAAAATGAAGGGCTCACCATATATATATCTATATATATATATATATATATATATATATATATATATATATATACATTTTTATATATATATATATATATATATATATATATATATATTATATTTTTTTTTTGGTGCTCTTTTAAGATAAATGATATTACTTTTCAAATGGTAGTTGTACTCTTTCTGTGATTTCCAGCTGTTTAATTTTTTTCTGTGTTTATGGGGATGTTTGTCATACTAGAACAGTAATGGGACTGTGTGACCCCAACCACCATTTTAGATGGATATTCCAGCAGTTCAGAGAGCTGCACTGGTGTTATTGATTTCAAGGATCATCACCACCTGGCCATTTTCTCTATATGGAAGCATGCATACATATCTTGTCACAGTGTAATAAGGTTACATTTCTGGTGCATCTGTAAATACAACAAATGTCTTAATTTTATAGGCCATGCCTCCCATGAGGGCATCTTAATGCTTTATGCTGCAAATGTTCAAGGTGCATGAAGCTATGCATAGGCACATTTTGAGAGCTATCATTTTTGAATCCCTTACTATGATTATTTTTTTAAAGCTGCGAGGTTTGTAGTTATGCCTGAAGCTGCTGCTGATACACTTATGTGCTAAATGCATTTAAATGAGCTCACCTAGTTAAGTGGAGATTGGTGAGCTCATTTAAATGAGCTCACCTAGTTAAGTGGAGATCGGTGAGCTCATTTAAATGAGCTCACCTAGTTAAGTGGAGATCGGTGAGCTCATTTAAATGAGCTCACCTAGTTAAGTGGCGATTGGTGAGCTCATTTAAATGAGCTCACCTAGTTAAGTGGCGATTGGTGAGCTCTCCTGCTGGATTAAGGCGTGAGCTGCTTTACCATTTACCATGAAAGCAACAAGGGTTGTGGTAAAGGCCAAATGTAACTTCAGTCTTTGGACTTTGATTCATTTGTTAGGGGTTACTTTAATCAGTAAAGATGCAGGGGGTTGAATTCACCTGCATGGGTATGAGGACCTTTGCCCCTAAGTAGACAGCTGAGTTCAAATTGCACAAAGGATTCATTTGTTTTTAATTCAAGCATCTTTCAAGCTAGTGTAATTCACATGGGTAACATGGAACTACTGTTATGGCACTGGATATGTGAAAGCTAGTAAAGGATTCCAGCTGAGATTCATAGATGGTTACAACATTGCAAAACACAAATGAGCATGGTTAGTGGCTGTGCTGCTGTGGATGATTTTAAGACGTGGATAGTATGGCCATGCAGTGGGCAAAATAAGGGTATATGCAGTCCTTCCTAATGCATGTATATGACATGCAAATAAGCCATAAGGATGATTCAACTAGGCAAACCCAAAAGTTTCAGACTGAGTCAGAAAAATAAAAATGGCAGTGCTGCATGGTGGCCCATACCCATTTTGAACATCAGCATTCATACAGTACATAATGAGATCCAGTGAAGAAATCACAGATAGCAGTTGATATAACACCACCTCACAGACTAACAGACTGTGAAAACATTCTTAGTGGACAGGAACACTTTAATGGACCCAATACCGCTGTGCTGACCAGAAGTGGAATTGTGGGTGTTATGTGTAGCCTTAACCATCTTAACTACTGGGACCTTTCACCAGCCTACAGGGATATATTAAGGACATTCCAGGAGTCAGCCGCACATATCTTAAACCAGTTAATTAGTACTATGCTACAACATGTTGAGGAGCAATATTATTATTTATTTATTTTACATTTGTTGACCGGGTTAGTCCAGCTAGGCCAGAGCCCTGTTTCAGTGGAGACCCAGGGAGAAAAGCTCCACAAAGAAAAAAAACAGACACTTAATAATGTAACTAATGTAACATAATACATATATATATATATATATATATATATATATATATATATATATATTAAAACAATAGATTCCAAAAAGACAAAATTAAGCTTAGTTTAAAATGAGTAACATATAGATTATTTATTAGATTTAGCATATCTGATTCTCCATGACAGCAGAGAGAAGAACCAAGACCATGTGGGCCTTTAATTACATAGCCCATTTTTTGAAAGTCCATAGAGCCATAGACTGTACCAAATTTGCTATCAAAGACCCAACAGATTCAGAAACCTTACAATACATCAACAGGAAAGGCCTCTATTCTAAGAACTGCCAGATGGTCTGAAATGCCCAGGGCATTATTTGCAAAGTATCTATGGACCACATGAGGAGTTCACTTGATTTATACATTTGTCTCACATCTGATGTGGCCTACTCAAATGATCCTGAAAAAGGAGAGTCAGACAGGGTAGATGCAGGCACATGCCATATAGACTGGTCTATACACACAGGAGCCATGCTAGCAGGCAGCTGTCCACATACAATATGTTTACTGTGTGTTGCAGAAAAAGCTAGATATGCCATACAGCACTGATTAATGATCCGCTGTATAATCCCATGACCATTAAGAAAATAGCTTATAGCACAGAAGTGTACTAATTGGTTCTCTGAGAGAGCAACTGATGCATGGAATAGACTACCAAATTACATTAAAGTAAGTACTAGCTTGGATATTTTTAAGCACAGCCTGGACACTTATTATGGGAACAAGTGTTTTGGTATATTGAAGGCTAGAAGGGCATTATTGCCCTGCTTGAAATATTTGTGTGTATGTACGGATGTTATGTATGTGGAAACCCAAAATGTAGCATTGCAGTTATCTGGACTACCGAAGGGGCACATCTCAGATTTACACATCTCAGATGAGGCACCTCAATATAGTCAGGACATTTGTATCAATGCTGCCATGTGTTGCACCAAATTCTGTCTCAGCTTTGATACCACTACTGCATGTTCCTCCTTGATTCACCTTCCTGTCATTCTGCTGCTTCTATGGCTTTATACCAGGTCCTACCATATTGTGCTCCTGCTGCTCCACTTGTTTAGGCAATACCTTGTTGGTGACCATGGTACACACAACATAGGCAAAGTGATATCATCAGGTCCACAGCTATGCACCATGACACAGACAACACAGAATAAACTGGTGCATGTTGCCTTACATATAAGCTATGCAGAGCAAGACACTGACTGGCTATACTGTGCATCAGACATCACCATATCCACACAGTTTAGGGGTCATCATGACAAAGTAATTATCAACTGCACAGTGTGGTGGACACAGTGGTAAGTGAGTGCAACACTATAATTTGGAGTAGAATCATGGGAGGTAAACACTGTAGCCACATAGCGAGGAGTCACAGATCAAATCCTCCAGTGGTGGAGTTGGGATGCCACTATAAGACCACTGCTGGTATCCGCTCTGTTGGTTTGCACAGTTGGAGCTTGATCAGATCCACAGCAGCGAAGGGGTAGACCTACAAGAACATACACATGCACCCTGACAAGGTGTTCCATGTGTTGGACCTGAGAAAAGGCACTGAACATGATCCACATAATGTCCACAACATGGAGAGAAAGACAGGGTGCCTACAGGCGACCATGATGACATCTCACCAAATGGCTTTGTTGCCTGACTTGCAATAATGTTTACTTAACTATGTCACATCTCAAACCTTTCACAGTCTTGAGAAAGGTAATTGCAATGTGTCCCTTGTATGTATCTATGGAGGCAACATTTGTGACTAGTAACCTTGGTTGCAGTAAGTTTGTTCTGTCAGTATACTCCAGGTTGCTGGGAATTTGGTCCTTGTCCTTCCACAAGTCATAGGATACTATCACCTTCTCCACAATGATGTGGGTAGCAAATGTCTGTAGCTAATTATTGATTTGCATATCTACTTATTAATTATATGTGTTGTAGCCATATTTGGGACAGTCCTTGAGTACTGGTGATGTCACACCTTCCCTACTTCTTAACATGTGATACATATGTGCACCTCAGATGCTGTGAACTTCCATGATTCTGTGTGGGCTGGGGAAACAGGCATAGCCCACATGGAACTGTCAGGTACTCAATGTCTGTCATGCACTGGTGAGGCCATGTGCTCCTGTGTAATGGTGGATGTGGTTGACCCCTCCACCTGTAAGGTATTAGACAGTGCTACTGTATCATCAGACTATACCACATGACAGCCATACGTTTTCCGGCAGTACTGGACCCCCCACCAGTGGATCCTAAGGAAACATCACAAATTACATAAGTGTCAGTCCACACATGTCTGCATAAGGCCTCCCCCCCCCCATGGCATACACATGGAAATAATGTTATATTAAAAGTTGAAAGGTGTTGAGCAGGATGTTGCATTTAGTAAATGAAAGCAACTGATGGGATAGCCACAAGACTCTTAATTCTTATAATGCTATGTGGCAACAGCCAAAAACGACAGTGGCACCAGTTAAATATAAAACTGTTTATTAAAGAAAAGGTTTGAGCATTCATTCCTAAGCATAGGAACTTCATCAGAACAAATAATCAAACGCAGTTTCACACAGCACATAAATTAGTAAAAACCACCTACCAATTGAGCTCCCTTGTTAAAACCAAATAATGAAAAATCAAGTCACTAAAATTCATCCATCACATTAATTATTCCATGGCGTGTGTTATAATTTACTGTAATGGGCATTGTAATGTGTTGCTTCCCATTCTGATACAAGAGTTATGCTAGTTTAACTCCCACATCCATGCCACACCAGGTATAAACAGCCACCCCATGCCCACTCCACCCAACAAACTGCAACAAATCCTCCTCAACTTCAGTCAGCCTCAGGGGCCTCCATGGTGACCTGTTTTTTTTCCTTTCCCATGCCTTTTCCTTAGCATTGAGGATCATATCATTAACCCCTTGCTGCTCCTCTTGTACAGACCAATTATGGCCTCCCACAGCTTTCCCATCCTGCAACAGTCCCTGTCAAGTCTATTCCTAATTATCCTTGTCTTCAGCATCTTTGCCAAAGCAGTGCATGCTATGTGAGCTAAGGTCCTGTAATAGGATTTTATTCTCCTGATTAGTGACCTTTGCAAGACATTGCTTACCTCATGTGGCTGTATGAGTACCTGTAAAAATGAGAGCAAAACATATCAGGTAGTAAGTCTGTTGACTATATTGCAGAACCCACATGGAATAGCCAAGGACCCTCCTTTAATGCACCTGGATAACAGCTGCAGCTACTGCTACACTAAGACTCCCCACCCTTAGGTAATATATTCATTCATTTACATATAGCCCTGAAAACCACACTTCTTGTGGCCTGTAATACCACAGTTTCATACATTCAGAGCTTTGTTCTCCTCATCCAAACACCCACATAGTCAGACAATACTGTGCCATACAAGTGTGATTGGGTCCCAGTGACATACACAAAGACATGTGCTTCACTGTCTGACAGCCACATCTGGGTGTATAGCTCTTGTTCAGATACTTGTTTGAATTGTTTTACTATTAGTATATAATTTTTTTATAGTTTAAGGTAAAATAGTCTCTCCTAATGTTTCAAAGCTGATATAAGATATGCAATTGCTGTTGAAGAAAATATTTTGCATTCAAAGTATAACTTATGTAAGCATTTAATAACATTTTTATACCTACGCAGATGCATATATGTGTGTGCATGTATATATATATATATATATATATATATATATATATATATATATATATATATATATATATATATATATATATATATATATATATATATTGATAAACACATGGATGCAGATGCACATGATGCAGTCATAGGCTATTACTAGGTATGCCGTCCAGTAGACCAGAAATATTGCTCTTATACTTGTAAAATTGCTAGTACAACAAATTTTTCATTTGCATGCATTTTCCACAGTGGTGGCTTGAGGTTTCCTCTTTTACTGAGGCAGAATAGGGGTACAGTCACTAGCTGTTGAGGCACATAGTCCATCTGAAGACAAATACATGGTAACATTTCACTTGTAATATATTGTTAAAACGACACAAAAGACCATTTCCTTATAGTTTCCTAAGAAGGAAAAACGCAAAAAATGCTGTAGTCTAATAATGTATCTAAATATTTTTACATGTTGTGTCAATATGCCCAAATCAGAGAATAACTACACTTACCAGTTTCAGTGATTTATTTTTAAATGAAATATTAATGTGCTGTAGTGTAACAAATCAAGTTGGTAACTAATAATATAACAGAAGGGAAAGAATGGCGCAAAGACATCTTACCTCAGTAAAAAGAGAAAAATAGTCCCATAACAGAAATTGAAGAACAGCAAGTTTAGCTTGATTGTACTGTTCAGTATTATAAAAATAGGGATGACATGACAGAAATTATAACATACTTTTAAACGAATTTTAAACAACTTTAAACATATTTCATCAACATTAAAAACAAAGAAACAAAAAAAAAACAACTAACCCAACAAACAAGCAAAAAACATAGCTTCCCACTGCAGACACAGGTACATGGCAAAAGTACTTTAAACATCTCTATGTTTGTTTAATGATCTTTGACGCTGAATGAAAGGTGATATGAGGGAGTGTTTGTCAGAACTTGAAGGACTATGGATTGGCAGCCTTAATAAATCTGCAGTTCAGCTACTTTATTTTGTTGAGGATTTATGACTACTGTTAAAAAAGTAACTGAAGAGCTAAAAATGGAAATCAGAGTAATTCAGGCAAAAAATGAAAAACTTAACAGGTTCCAGATGCTGTGCAAAATGCTGGTGACTCTTGGTGGTGGCCATTCTAATGTAAATGGCAGTAAACAATTGTTTCCTTATATGTAGTATGACTTGACTTGTATAAATGCAGCTTGAAATGGATTCTGTGGACAGCACCTCCAATAACTTGTTAATCTGGCAGGTCCCTTTAAAAATAAGAAGCACATAGTGATTTTGATGCACTAAAATAGTTAAAACATAAAAAGGTATAATGAAAGATCAGAAATACAGTGAAACCATGAACGACACGTCAAGTTAAATTTTCCAGCCCTCAAAGAAAAACCCAGCAGCACTGAAAAAGATAAATACAGTATCAAGCAAATGTAACATCATGAGCCACTTAGTACTCTGTTTCTGCTCTATAGTACTAATACCAACAAATAACACAAAAAAGGGAATATCTGACCATGATAACATAGTACAAGGTTTTTAGGTGGGGCAAATTTTAAATGATGCATGTATGATTTTCAGAATGTTATTACAAGTGCCCGAGAACAAGTCTCAGCAGAAAAAGACATACCGTTTGTAGTTTTAATGATTGAGAGGATTAAAACTAGAAATGTTTCTTAAATTTTTCTGTTGAGATTTATTCAGTTTAGGTGGCTTGACATTATTACCCTGCCGTCCACATCACAAACATGAAAAAGAATTATAAAAAACTGCAATCGTAGTCCAGATTTTACATTTAAAATATACAGCAGTACATGACCGTTCAAATGTGGAACAAATGGGCAAAGCATGGAGCTACTAGCAACTATGAAGGAAGCTTACAGAGTTGTTTTGGTGTCCAGTCTCCTTTTGCTTCCCTGAACAGTCACTCATGTGCAACATACAATGTAGAAAATGAAGTTAATTAAGTTACAGTATAAAAGCTGAAGTGTTTCTTCAACCAGTAGAAACTCTTGAGAGAAACAACTCTAGATGCAAAAGTCCAAAGCCCCAGGTGGTCACGTCAAGCAATACCGACTTAAAAAAAACAATCAACTTCAGTCAGTATAAAGCAATTGAGCAATAAAGGTAAGAGCAGGCTTGCAACATCATAAATACCACATCATACCACAAAACCAGCAAGCAAAAGAATTAAAGAAACTACAATTGTGGCCAACCTTCTATCTTCAAAATGTAGGACACTATAATATTTCACATAATGTAGAATAGATGGCTAACATGTAACACATTTACTAACAATAATTAGGAAGGAAGCTCACAGCATGTTTAAAACATTTACTTTATACATATAAAAAAATATTTGATATCCCAGTATCTCTTTGTTTGCTTGAACAATTACTTGGTTACAAAGTAATATTTTCCTTTTACACTATTTATAAGGCAAACTAGTTATACAACACCTGGTAATATGGTGTTTTATCACACACACACAGTGCTTTTCAAACATTAAAGACTTAAGAGAAAGTTGAAAAAGTCCAGCCTCCCCACACAAAAATGATCTGATTATTCTCATATTATCTCCAGTTAAAAACTTAGTGACAATTACCTTTAGCCTTTCTCCCCATCTCAATTATTCACTTATTTCTTCATTTTACCCACTACCTTGTTAATACTTTGAACTCTTACCTGTAAGCACATGCCCATGTGTGGCGCGCTCACACACACACACACACACACACACACACACACACACACACACACACACACACACACACATATCAGTTACAACCACTCCTTGGATATCTGCTTGAGATAAAGTGAATGAACTCATTCATAAATATTGGCCTACAACTGCATCTCAGCTTGCTGATGCCATAACCAATCAATGCAACTACCCTTGCCATATCATCTTCCTAGCTCAAGAATCAGAAGCACAGATACAAAATCAGGAATATATTTTAAATATTTATTTCAAAAGTTGTTAGCATAACAAGCTTTTCATTAGCAAACATGTTCTAAAAGATACATAGTATGAAACTCGCATGCCTGTCATTATTTAATGATTGCAATCTGCATCAATTCACCAGAAACCACAGATTTTACAAGGAACAGATCAAAATCCCTCTCAGTTTATTTACTCATGAATTCTAAAGCCAAAGAGATACATATTTTAGACACCATTTTCTTTTATCTATTTGTAAACCAGGTAAAATCACTGATGAAAGTGTCTCTTTTCAGGGGTGACCCAGGAACACTGCCTGAGTGACTTACTCAACATTATATGGTAGGCAAATAGAGATAGAAGGATTCAAACTGTATGTTTGACAGAAATGAGTTTCATAACATCTCAGACACATAAGAACCACATGATTTTAATTTATTTAAAAAGTTAGAAGAACAAAAGCAGGTGTTGCATGGACATACAATGTCTGAGCCTCTAATGATTGGTATTATTAACTGATTCTATTCCTCAATGATTTCCCAGGAAGAAAAGATGCTATCAATGGACAGAGCATGACAGTCAAAATCAAAAATGTTCTGCAAAACTGAAGGTGGGTAAGAAGCAGTCCTACTCTATTTCATGTAAATAGTTAGCAGAGCAGCAAGTCATTTAACCAGACAGTGCTCTGAAAGTATGTTTATCTGATTAATGTAGATTCAAAAAAGGATGGGGTATTGAATTGTCCTCAACATGGGACAGTGATAAACCCTAGTGGATCACATATAAGTAACACATTTTCTGAATAATGATAATAATACTAATAATAAGGTATGGCTCATATCCATGTGATGTATTTTCCCCAAAAAATAATAAAATATGGCTCATATCAATTATAATGACAAAAAAGTCAGCAAAATCACAAGTTCAGTTAAGGTAAAAATACAAAAAAAAAAATCCAAAACACAAATGCTGCAACCACAAGTGTAACTGGAACAATGTGTTTAATATTGCAAGTTAAAACATTTCCAAATGCTTCATCAGGCTAAACATCATAGTAACAACAAGTGTTTAAATAACATATTAATAAATCACATGATTGTACAGTTAATGATGCAACTTAAAAAGACTTTCATCTAAGACTTGATTATGTAACTCATTTAGAATTGTTAAATAAATAAATAAATAAAATTGATGTGTCTGATCTGTATCTAAATTATGTTTACATAAAGAGTTAATAGTTACTCATTGAGAAATGTCAGATAGGTGCCCTGCTACCTGTTTTTTAAGCTTCCTATTATCCTATCAATATAGTAGGCATCACAAATTTTACACTTGGCCATGTATATCAAATTCTTAGTATCACAGATGCCTGCTGCATGAGCATCCCTTGAATGAACATGAAAAAAAGCATGTTAATTAAAGGCTTGTCCTTTGTTCCAGAAGCATATTCTGACATTTCACAAGCTCTTATGGAGCTTAAATGCCTTACCAGATCATTGAACTTAAAAATGCACTACTTGGTAGTTGTAATACTATGAAACGGCTGGTATTAAATGCAGAAGCACATTTGTTCCTCCCCAACATGCTCTCATTCAAGCTTTTGAGAAAGTCACTGAGCATGAAATTTATGAATTGTATAAAATAAGAAAAAAAAAAGATTTTATAACTTGAATGCTCAAGAAATTCAAGCATTAGATTCATTTTAAATAACAAACAGTGATTAAAGGAGCTGGCAAAGGAGGAGGAATAGTTATTCTTGATATGGATTTCTACTTGCATAGCATTTATGAAATGATGAGGATCGTCTGATTATAAAGAGATTAATAGGAGGAAATGTGTGGAATTAATTAGTAACGTTGATTCCCTGCTATATGACATGCATTTGCAGGGTCAAATGAGTTTAGATTTATTAAATTACTTAAGAGTACCATCACCATGAATTCCATTCTTTTATGGAATTCTGAAGGTTCATAAATCCCTTACAGCATCTCCTATGAGACCTATCATCTCTGAATGAGGCTGGGTTACTGAGCCTCTTTCAAAGTTTTTAGATTCAAAATTGAAGGCAAGTTTAGTGGAAGCACACACAATAATTAAAGATACTCTAGATTTTTTGAACCAGTTATAACAATGGTCTGTTCGAGAAGATGTGCCTGGTTGTTATCTTGTAATTCTTGATGTAGACTCCCTGTTTACAGCCATTCTTAACTCTATAGGTATAGAAATGATGAGGCAGCATCTGTTTTCTGTACCAGGTTTTGACCATACACTTATTGATTCATTATGTGAATTATTGGAAATCATTCTCACTAACAATGTTTTTATTTTTCAAGACAGTTACTATATACAGTGTAAGGGGGTAGCCATGGGCACCCCAGTAGTATAAGGGAGTAACCATTTGCACCCCAGTAGCAAACACCTATGCTAATATAGTAATGTTTATATGGGAACAATGGTGTATTTTAGAAGCTTCTGTGAACCCTTTTTTTAATAACACTTGTTTTTACAAAAGGTTTGTTGATGACCTCTTCCTAATTTAGAGAGGTGAATTGACATCGTTAGATGATTTCATTACTTTTATTGCAAGTAGTACTGAATTTTTGATTTTCAAAAGAACTGTAGATGCAACAAAGATTACTTTTCTAGAATCACTGTTATAAAGAATGACATGGGCAAGCTTGATACAACTTTGTATAAAAAGAGTGTAAAATATAACAATTATCTCCACAGATCTGGTATGCACCCTACATTTGTATTTGATAACATTGTTACAGATCAAATTTATTTATTTATTTATATATTTACTTATTTATTTATTTGTTTATTTATGTATTGGCATTTGTTGGGTTGAGTTTCTAGACTTAACAGTACAGAGAACAATATGTCTCAGCAAATAGATGAATTATCAACAAACATAGTGGCACGAGGTTATGGAAAAGAAATGCTCGGCTTGATCCATGCAGAAGTTTATAAAAAACCTGAAACTGTCTTTAGACCAGTCTTTTCTGACCAAGTGTATAAAGCAGATAAATTGCAAAATGATAATGGTTATAAGACATATGCTCACATTTAATCCCAATACTAAAACAGTATAGTCAGTTGTTAGAAAATACTGGCCTATTACTGAACAGATACCAGAGCTTAATAAGAACGATCGGTGTAACCTAAAGTTTGGTTCTAAAAGAAGTAGCATCCTTAAAAATAAGCTCTGTTATAAAAAGCAGCCACGTGTTGATCATACGTCACTATTTTCTAAATGTGGAACCTTTAAATGTTTAAACTGTATTTTTTGCAAGCAGATATATCCCCATCAGTAAGCATAACATCCTGTATATAATAATACATTTGTACCTTGTGCAGCAGGTACCTGTGATACTAAGAATTTGATGTACATGGCCAAGTGTAAAATTTGTGATGCCTATTACATTGGTAAGACTAATAGGAAGCTTAAGGAATGGATATTGGGGCACCTGTCTGACATTTCTTGACAAATGACCACTAATGCTTTATGTACACATATTTGAGATACAGATCAGACACATCAATTTTATTTTTTAATTTTACAAGTAGTACACCAATGATTAGAGGAGTTGATATAGTTAATAGCATGCAAAAAGATGAATTAGAATGGATTTTATATTTCAGTGCTCATATGCCACCCAGTCTTAATGGGACTGTCAGTATTAAACCAATTGTAAATGAGCTGCATAATCAAGTCTAAGATGAATATCTTTTTAATTTGATTTGTTAACAGTGTGATAATGTGATTTCTTAATATGCTATTTAAACACTTGTTTTTGCTATGATATTCAGCCTGATGAAGCATTTGCAAAAGTTTTAACTTGCAATATTAAACACATTGTTCCAGTTACGCTTATGCTTCCAGTATGTGTTTTGGCTCATATCAATAATAAGGTATGAATGGAATTTACTTTAATGTGCTCTGGAAACTTTGGGACACACAAAAACAGACACAAAGATGCACGCATGCATGCACGCACATGAGTGCGCGCGCACACACACACACACACACACACACACACACACACACACACACACACACACACACACACACACACACACACACACACACACACACACACACACACTGTCTTTTCATTCTGTTCTCACATTCTTCCTTCTTTAGAAAAGTTCCTGGCTCAAAACACAAAGAAAGAGACCTACAACCCAGTGGGGTTAGAGAAAAGATAGAATAAGAAGGACCTTTACTATTCCAGTGACTGTGGTATGTTACTATTCCAGTGACTGTGGCATATAACTATTCTAGTGACTGTGGCACTTTACTATTCCAGTAACTGTGGCATGTTACTTTTCCAGTGACTGTGGCACATTACTATCCCAATGACTGTGGCACGTTGCTATCCCAGTGACTGTGGCATGTTACTGTGGCATTTTACTATTCCAGTAACTGTGGCACGTTACTATTCCAGTGACTGCGGCACGTTACTATCCCAGTAACTGTGGCACATTACTATTCCAGTGACTGTGGCACATTACTATCCCAATGACTGTGGCACGTTACTGTTCTAGTGACTGTGGCACTTTACTGTTCCAGTTTCTGTGTCACTCAGCAGAGCACACAGTTTCACAGCAGGTGCATGCCCTTGTGTAACTCTGCTCCTGGCTACAAAATCTGAATCTCCAATATCTGTCATTATTTAAAAACAACAACAATTTACCAGAAACTACACATTTTAAGAGAAAAACACACCAAAGACTGAGGGAAAATTAGGGACATTCTGCAAAACCGTGGACAGTACAAAATGTAATGGCAGAGAATGGTCCTGGACACCTTTGAGTGGGCAGCATGGAGTAATTGTGAGCCAGGCAAAACATGTAATGAAAATGGCTAGCAGCAATTCCAAACACCTTAGTGTTGTACAGTTTTTTAAAGCAACTGTGCTGCCTACTGTGTTGGCTTAAAGGTATTGTCTGTTGTTGGTCTGATTTGACCAAGACAAGCCCCTGCAAATTTCTCTCGTTCATTGGCTATATAGTTCAGCCAATGAAATAGCAAAGTGAGGCTATCTGAAGTCAAATCAAAGACATGAAGCTGATTTTTAAAGTTAAGAGGCATAGCTCCAGGTAGATGTACTGGCAAATATTAGGTGTTCATTACATTTTATAACATGATTTATGAAGTATGAATATACACACATATCAAAAAATCAAGCCATGTTACACTGATCAACACTATCCCAAGTGTTTCAATGTAATATTTGTAAACATAAGCCATGACGCATACAAACTTTATTTATGTAGTTTTAGATCAGATGCCATGCAATATAGATCAATGCCCATTACATAACATTTACAGACTTTAACAGATTTGAATAAACTGCCAGTAACAGAATTCGTTTAATGATAGAAAGCACTTTGGGTTTATCGATCTGTAGAAATTTAACAGTGCTATCATAATAACTGTAGTTTACATTCAGAACAGTCCCTATTCATAAATCAAAACAAACTCTGACTCTGAATACAATATGTCTTGACATGCATCCTCTAGCTACAAATATCATGGTCCTACAGTTTCAGCAAACCTCTCCTTAAGTGTGTTTAACAACATTTACTGAAACTTGTAGTCATGTAGTCAGAGTGACACTAGGTTGGAAGGAACTTCAAACTGTGTATGGAAAAACAAGCAAGTGAAATGTGTTGCATTTGTATCTACTGCATTATATGTTTAACTTGTGCATCAAACTGGCAATATTACAACTCCTTATGGAGCAGTTCTAGAGCTGCTGCCTTTTGTACTTTCCTTGCAGGTCTCTGCAGTATGGATAACTGCATAATTAATAGTGGAGATGAACTGCAAGTTTTGCAATGATGTAATGCAACCAATGTCTGCACAAGTCAAAACAACAGACTCATTTGTCAGCCTAATTATAAGCTTGCAGAATCAGACAGATTCTCAGTGGATATTTAAAGAGGTTGAAGAAAGGAGAAGGCCTATTCTCCACAGGGATAAAGGAACATGGAGAGGAAATAATCACAATAAAAGGGCCAGTTTCTAGAGAGCATCAGAACAGATTGATGCTGTCAGATCAGTCACAAAACATGGACCTCAGCCACACAGCAGATTTATAGTCACATGTTTACTGAGATGGCAGAGTTCACATTTGTTCTCAGCAACAGTCTCTTGCAGTTTACAAACACTGAAACTAAAATCAGCCTAGAACATGTAGTGAGAAAACAGTTTGCTCCAACCTGGGTAGCAGAGCTCGATCGAGCATAATTCCTTCGAGGTTACTGCCTAGGGTCTTGTGCTGTCTGGAGAGTCCCATCATGTATGCCAATTGCTATCATCTCATTAATATTAAATACAGAAACTAAAGTAAATCAGCAATAAAATATGATAAAATGAATACCTAGATTAAAACAAATAAAAGTGAAGTTAATTAGTGCAGCCATCCATATCTGATGAAGTCTTTATGATATGGCACAAAGGCACTAACTGAAGTTACTTTTGTTTGTTTTAATAGTGGCATAGCATTGTATTATTTACATCAGTACTACAAAATTTTATATGCCTCTTGTATGAGTTACTAATGAAAAGTTATGGCTGTAAGTTCCATGATTATGTATCAGTAACAGAATTTAAAAAAAGTTATCTCAATCATAAAGGACAATTTGTAAACAGATAATTTGTAAGTAATAGGCAAATTTGATATTGACATCCTGTTAGACATCAAACATTCTCATACAGTGTGTTAATGAATAGAGATCATTTGGTAAAAAAACAAGTTGCTGCCATGAAGCATAAACTGAAAAAAAATAAAGGGGACCATTTTTTAATCCCTTTAAACATAGCTCTGTTGTTCGGTGAGGGCAAAATAAAGTAAATAAAGAAAAAAAGTAACATATGCATAGCTGTGTGTGTGTGTGTGTGTGTGTGTGTGTGTGTGTGTGTGTGTGTGTGTGTGTGTGTGTGTGTGTGTGTGTGTGCATCCTGCCTTGTCTGTGGACATGAAATTATTATATAACTTAGATTTTAGAAGCAAAATACTTCTTCCAACAGCAATTGCATATCCTACAGCAAGACTGAAGCATTACAAGGAGCAATTATTTTACATCAAAAATATATAATATTATATATATAAACGTAAGAAATAGTGAGCATTGAACCATGGCAATAAGTAACTTAATAAAAGACTTTAATGAACAAGCTGTAGCAAACAGTAATGGTGTGTACTTTCGCAGTCAAGCTGCTTCATCAGACAATGTTCATCATGAAGATTAATGCGCTAAGTCAGTGTAATAAATTTTACTGTGGAACTGAATCCTATTGTCATTTTTCTGGGCATTTTTTTTGGTTTTGCTGCTGGTTGTATCTTTGGTCTCTTCATATTTCTCAAACATCCCTCATGAGGAAAATTTCTCATTTTGAGTGCTTGTACCTCACTAAAAGGACCATTCCTTATCTGAGTGGTTAAAATTCCAAGTTCCATGCAGCTTCACATTGAATGGGTCCGTCAGACTTTCATTAATATGAATCCTTTTTTTTATAAATAGCCATGGTAACAAAAATTGCATTGTATTACTGCATAACAAAACAAACAAAAAAAAATTAATAAGTATTAAGAAGCTGTTATTGCCCCTGCTATGGACTTCTTAGTTGAAGATGTTAGTAAGTATATCCATTTGTTCCAGAGAGTTAGTGGGCCACACTTTGTAGACTGAAGGCTGAGAGCTATGGAACAAATACTTTGTAATGTCCCTACTCTGCAATGCTAATGCTGTACTACCTCAATAATTTGCTACAATTATTTTATTATTTTTAACAAGAAACATCTTTATTAAATTATCACTTATGACACAGGCAATCTTACATTTATATAAATGAAAAGAAACCATACTGACACAATTCCAGTTGCAAACATTATACATTGAAGACCACATTGACACAATTGTAGTTACAAACATTATACAGAACTTATAATCTATCCCGTCACTGTCAGTCAAACATTACATGGCTCATTGATATCCTGCCTTCTTTTGAACCTTGTTCCTCCTCTGTGTGTATTGCTCCCACAATTGCTCCTGCCATTTTCTAAAGATCCCAGTTCCAGCTGATTTATCTCTGTTGCTATATTTGCTACTTCTAATAAAGCTGGTTTAGACTTTGATTTCCATTTTCTAGTAATTGCTTTTTTGACAGTCACCATAATTAGACTGAACAAGGCCTTTCTAAATCTAGGCAGTTCTGATTCTGTATCATATCTCAGAAAAATAATTTCCTTAGTTACATCAATTTGCTCACCTACTATATCTGACACAGCAGCCTGCAAGGAATCTTTAAAGTCTGCCAACTCATTACACTCCCAGAAAATATGTTCCCAGTTATCTCTTTCTTCAACATCAAACCTCCATCATTTACTGTCTACCTGAGGAAAAATTATTTGGAGTCTACTTGGGACATGAAAAGACCTATTCAAAGCAAAGAACCTAAATCTTCTTGACTTTTTGCTTATTTCTGAGACATGCATATATTCTCCATTGTTTCTTTGTGAATTGCTTATCCAATCTCTCTTCCCAATCCTTTTTAATTTGCTAAAGTTTTTTGCCAACTCAGTGAACAGAATACAAAAGGCAAACAGACAGAGCTGCTGATTTATGTGGGGTCCAGATATTCTTTGTTCCTAAAGCCCAGCAAACAACTCAGAAGAAGTTTTGACTGAAATGAGCATCAGAGAATGCAATAAAAATCGGCATGAAAGCAAAAGCAATGAAAACAAAAACAGGCAATGGAATTGTAGAGGAGTCATGAAATATATTATGTGAAAAGTAATTCAAAGGTATGAAGAGAGCAGATTATTATTTGTCAGTATGGCTTACAAATAAGAAAGTATGTGCATTAATATCCATGTGGATGAATCTCCGATTGTTCTGAGATGACTACTGCATAGTGGAATTTACTATCCTTTACTCCAGTGTGCAGCAGTCTTGGGGCTGATTATAATAATGAGGATGCTACAAATGTTTTCCACAAAGCACCATTCCATAAGTGATCATCACAGCTTTAGCTCAGATCACATGCACCCTAGTAGTATATTTATTTCAGTTGATTATATTGTAAAACTATGGCTAAGAAAGATTCAGTGACATATCTGTCAACCTCTGGACCTACATAAGCTGTTTTGTAGTTTACCTTATTATAGTCACTGATTCATAATATATAGTCTTTCAAATCAATTATCAAGTAATCTTTTAAATGATGTAAGATCTTTCACCAATGTAATATGCCTAGTAGTGAATTTCAAATCCCACTTGCTTTTAATTGAAAAAAAAAAAACCTTTCTGGTTTGATTTTGCAGTAGGTAATCTAACCAGTAAATTGTTATTTATGGTGTTAGCAACATGGTCAACAAAATTGATATCCAACTTATCAGTCATATTACATTTTTTTATACATTTATAGATCAAGATCAAGTCTCTACTAGGAAACCTATATGTATCCAAGTATAATGACAAACACTCAAGTCTTTATACAGCAAATACTAAAAACCTGTCTTGTGAAAGTTTTCGGAATATATTCTAGCTTTTTTAACTGTAAGATGCTCAGCACACAGAAGGGTCTTCTTTATTCAATAACAGGTCATATGCTAAAGGCTAAGTAATACCTGGCTATTTCTACTGGAAAGCAATGAACTATGTTCTTAAGTCTATAGGATTTCCTGATAATGTCTATTACATTTACATCAAACTTCAAAGGTGAATCCACATAATACCCAAACCATTTCCCATACTTGAAGATACACAGACTTCTTTATCCAGGCCATAAAGATAAAAATAATTTTCAGCCCAGAAATGCAAAGCAGCACATAATAGATTAACACTTACTCATATAATCTATCTAGATATTTTTCTAGTTGCTAGCATTTATATAGATATTTTTCTAGTTGCTAGCAATCATTTATATTTGCAACTGTCCCAAAATTTTAATGTCATCAGCAAACTTATGCAACCACATTGTTTTTGAGGTTGGACATTCTAATACTTCTAAGCCAAATAACAATGAACCTAAAACAGAACCATGTGGAACATTTTTAGCTAGAAATTTATTATCACAATAACAATTTTTAATTCTTACTCTGTATTTTCTACTTAACCATTGGGACACCCAGATAACTATTATTATTTATTTATTTTCAAGGTCATAGTTAGATTTGAAGACCTGAGGGAGTTGAGGTTGAGTACGGGGTAAGTATTTTGTACAGTGAAGTTAGTTGGTTGAATATCAACATCTGTTTTTCTTACAGTATAAGTAACCACCACATGGAGCATGGTATCAGGCACTTTGACAAAATTCAAGTACACAATGTCCACTGTTAGATCTTCATTGAGAAAACAAACATTCTTATGAAAGCTAATCAAATTAGTGATACTTGATCTGCTTGAAAGAAAACCATGCTGGTATATATCTGTGTCAAAATCTAATAGTTTAAATGTCAAGTATAAAAAGCTTTCAAAACACTTGCTCAAGATAAACATGAAGCTAATTGGCCTATAATTATTGCCATAAAACCTGGCTAACTTTTTGAATTGGAGCCACAATTGCCTCTTTCCATAAGAAAGGCGCATATGCCTCATTAAAGGTTCTTTGATATAAAAGCACCGACCAGGGAGACAATTTCTCTATTGCCCCTACAAAAAAATATGTGTTTAGACCATCTGGTCCCGCACCTTAGTTACATTTAATATTGAACATGGCTTGTCTTATGCATTTACAATTGCTTATAAATCATGTTTACTGACAAGGGAAAGGACTTTTCTAGATTGCCATGTTGGTTATTACTAAATAAACCATCTGCAAACCATTTCACCACTTCTTTTGACTCTGTAATATAATTTAACCCTTTTTTAACACTATCACAGAAGTGTCATCAAATCCATAATTTTGCAGAAGTTTAAATAAGCCTTTAATATTATGTTTCAGGTTAGTGGCAAGGTACAGTTCATGGCATGGTCTTACTTCATTTGTCAATTTTAAGTATAATTTCCTAAATCTATTATAATTGCTTTTTATGTATAGTTGTTGGATTACATTTATAGTGCCTCTGCATATTATTCTTTCTCCTTTTCATCTTTCTCTCATTTTTTTTTATTTTTCAAATATATTTGAATGAATTCCATAGTATTTATACATAACATCTTAAATAACTATGTACAGTATTTACATTAGCCTGACACTATAACAGGTCTTAATGTGTGCAATTACTTTATAAGTATGTCCAATCCATTATCAGAGTGTCTGATCAATTATCGTATAGTGTCAATCAATGATAAGACTTTTCCCCAAGGGTTCTTGATAAATGGCTTTGGATAAATTCTTCATTCTTTAATTTTAATTTCCAATAATGCTGTGGTCTTCAGTAGGCTGTAGAGGTCTTCCAAAGTTGATATTGTGTATTCTTGTTATACACTTCCTTGAAATTGCATGTATAGCCCATACTAGATACATGTTTGACTTATTCAAATGAGGACCTTTGTTCACATTTAATAATACATAACTTTAATTAAATAAAATGATTCATTAAATAAAGCTTGCAGAAAGTTATTAATACCATTCCAAAATGGCTTAATTTTAACACAATTAAAGAAAATGTGATTCTAATCTGCACTGTGTACTTGCTGACATCTCCAACATATTCCTTTATGGAAGAACTAATTTTACTGAGCTTGAACTGTTTTTTAACTGTTTGCTGCATTATTTTAAAATCTGCACTTAAAGTTACTTTTTAGTCAAATTTGATCGAAAGTTTGTTTGTTTGTTTGTTTAATTTAACTGTTAAGGCTGCCCACTAAAGTGTGCTAGCCTGTGTAACTGATTTATCACTGTTTCTGCATTTTCTGTGTGTTTCTATCAAAAAAACAAAAAAAATAATCCTTGTTTTCCCGCCTCTCCTCGACTAGTTTAGACCAGTTTACAGGCATTGCTGTATTCTGGGCTGTGGTGTAGTTCCTGTGTTGTCCATTACCTTACTTGGATAGAAGGAAGTTTCTTTGCTCACCAGTGGGAGTGGGGAGCCTTGAGCAGCCTACCTGTCCCTGTAGGGAGTGACCTCAGCACAAGAGCTGTAGTAATTGGTTGTTTTGGACTATTTCTAGCTCTTTTGTAGTTCCCTGTTTAAAATCCATGTTTGCGTGGCTTTGCACGATTGTGCGCATAGCACAGTGCCGGTTAAACAAGGTTAAACTTCTTCTGGCTCCGCCAAGTCTGCTCTTCAAATTTTCCCTTAAGGAAGCTCTACTCTTAGTATAATCAGACTACTCACTATATTATAAGCCTAGCACTTGTTCTCAATACTTCTCTACTAAGTAAGCACTCGCATAAGTAAAGCACTACATCTACCTACCACCCCTGTGAATAACCACTTCCCTTAAAGGTACAGCACTCCCTTATACTGTTCTAGCATGTCGAGTGGTAGATTACTGGCATCCTCTCCAGTTCAGCTGGTCAATCTGGGTATCTTGAGACAATGCTACAATTGTCTCATGTACACAGACAACCCTCTCCTCCTCCCAACAAACACAAATACATGTGAGAGATGCAACTATATAGCCAAACTGGAGGCTGAACTCTCTCAACTCAGGGCTGGCATGACCAGACAGGAGGAGATGGTAACCACACACACAACAATCCCAGTCCCACATAGACCTACCACAACTGCAAACCAAACACATAAATCACAAAGACATACTCGGAGGCTCTAATAAAAAACTTACCAAAACAACAGAGGCTCCCAAAGCAGACATCCAAAAATCCACCACCTCAAAACAAAACACATGCAACACATACTTCAATAAATCAGTGTGTCAACCAATCAAAGCCCTTAAGGCCAAACACCATGCCTGATACATTAGTAATAGGTGACTCTATAGTCAGACACACTGATGTCCCGCTGACCAGGCTGAACAAGGAGAGGGTGACTGTGAGCTGCCTATTGGGAGCTAGGATCCGCCACATAACACACGCACTCAAGTCACTCCAAAGCAAGTACAAATATGACTCCATCATTGTCCATGCTGGCATGAATGACCTGAGACGTACCTCCCTGGACTACATGAAAAGAGACATAGAGGAGCTCTCCGATTATGTAGCCCAGGCTGGTATGACCCTGAACCTGTGCAGCATCTTGCCCTCACCAAGAATGATGCCACAATACAAAGACAAGATGATCAGCTTTAATAATTGGCTCAAGTACTGGTGTCATTCTAAGGGGATCCAATGTCTGTCTGCCTGGGATGACATGTTGGACAAGCCACGCTGCTTCACAAGGGATGGCTTACACCTGTCACCACTGGGCTTCCGGATATTGGCTAAGGCTCTTGCCACCCCCATAGTGCCTTTTTAGGCAAGGCTCAAAAGACAAACCCACCTCCTTAGAAAACAAAAATGGAAAAAAACTAAGGGTAATGCTGCTCAACGCCAGAAGTCTAAATCTCAAGATGCAGGCACTCAATGCACTCCTCAGCATGGAGAACATCGACGTCTGTCCAGTAACTGAAACCTGGTTCAAGGCTCCTGAGAGCACCCCAGCGCTACCAGGCTATACCTCAGATCATGCTTTTCACCCGAAAACGCCGGGCGAACCACAAAGGGAGGGGGGGTGTCCATATTCATCAAGGACACCCACACCTCCAGGTTAGTAGCAACACATGAAGCATCAGAGACCATACAGGTGCAACTAACCATAGGCAAAACTGCTATACAACTGGTAGCATGTTACAAACCACCCACCCAATCTCAGGAACCCCACTCAGCCTTCCTGAAGACATTGGAGGATATGAATGTATCACAAAATACCATCATACTGGGAGACTTCAACTACCCAAACATAGATTGGGTACATTATTCTAGCCCTAATACCCTAGCCCAAAAGTTCCTGGAATTCATAAATTCAAATGCACTGGAACAACTAGTCACCTCTCCCACTAGGGGAGATAATATACTAGACCTGATCATCACAAACATGGGGACAAAATGCTCCACACCAGAAGTATACCCCTCACTAGTGAGATCTGACCACAAACTAATCTCCCTGGATATACATATCCCACCTCCACCCCCAGCAGAAAAGACCACAGTGAAAAACTTCTCAAAAGCAGACTTCATTCTTCTTAAGACTGAGATGGTATCCTTTAAGCCCACTGTGCCAGTGGATACCACATCCCACAATGCCGAATCCTTCACAAATGCTTTCTATGGACATCTCCAAGAATGCATGGATCATGCAATCCCAAATAAATCCAAGTCCCTCTCCACCAAAGGCAAGCATCCTGTCTGGTGGACCTCAGCCATTAACAAACTGTATAACAAAAGAAGGAAGCTACTGCACGTCAGAGCAAAATCCCATAAAGGGAAGACATCTCTGATCAACATTAGCAGAAAACTGCGTTCTCTCATAAAAACATCCAAGGCCAACTTTGAAAGAAAAATCGCTAAGGACACTAAAGATAACCACAAAGCCTTCTTCAGCTATGTTAGAAACCTGGGCAGAAACCCTCAGATATGCTCAGAGTTAGTTCACAACAACAAAAAATACACTGAACCCACAGATATTGCCAACATTCTGGCTGACAGGTTCAGTGCAAATTTCTCCCCTCCCTCACCCCCAAAAGAAGAAATATTTATCCCAGCTGAATGTAATCTCCCTGTCATCTCAGATGTCCAAGTGAGAACCACCCTAAACAAAGCTAAAAACACAGCATCAATGGGACCTGACGGTATCCCGGGTTGAGTGCTACGTGAACACCAAGAGGAGCTAAACCCGCACATAAAAATGCTATTTAACCTTAGCCTTACTTCAGGATATGTACCAGAACACTGGCGTACAGCAACAGTGGTCCCACTCCACAAAGGGGGTACCTCTACAGACCCTGGGAACTACCGCCCCATAAGCTTAACCAGCCTGATTTGCAAAGCTATGGAAAGAATCATTATGGAACTCATAAACAGAGACATAGGGGACCTACAGACACTTGACCCCACCCAGTTCGGTTTTGTAAAGGGCAGATCCTGCCTTTTGAACCTGGTTGACTTTTTCAAAACAGTCACTAGAGCCACTGATGAGGGCAAAGCAGTCCATACAGCCTACCTTGACTTGGCTAAGGCCTTCGACACAATACCCCACTCAGGCATCATTGATAAGCTCAACAGCTTAAGCGTAAACCCTTATGTCACTAGATGGGTTGCAAACTGGCTAAAGGACAGAACCCATAAAGTTAAAATCGCTGGAGCAATGTCAGACTCAAAGCCAGTCACAAGTGGTGTCCCACAGGGATCTGTCCTGGGACCCCTCTTGTTCGGCATTTATTTCTCAGATGTTAAAGCAAACATGGGAGGGTTGTGGCTGACAAAGTTCGCAGATGAATGCAAATTATGCGCCATAGTCGATACACCAGCGGACACATACATCCTACAAAAAGGCCTCACAGAAATGGACAACTGGTGCCGGAGTCACGGCCTTAAACTAAATGCCAAAAAATGTATAGTCATCCCCTTTGGGAAAAACAAAGTACCCACAAATTATCACATAGACAGCAACCCACTGAGTACAGAAAAAGTAATCAGAGACCTAGGGACCCAAGTCGACAGCGACCTCTCATTTGACACCCATGTTGCCAAAGTGGTTAGAAAAACATTCTACCTTGCACACCTCATCATGAAGGGATTCACATCCAGATCCAAGGATGTCATTGTACCCCATACTCCTCCCTCATCAGACACATGATTGAGTACAATGCCCCATTTGGTATGTACCTCACCCGGCATTTGCAACAGCTGGAGAGACCACAAAATACCTCACCAAGAGGATCAAGGGTCTCCAACATATGTCTTATTCTGCCAGACTAAAGAAACTTCAGCTCTATTCAGTAGCATACCACCTGCTCAGAGGTGATCTCTGCCTGATGTACAAGGCCATGTCAAATCAGGATCTGATGGACATGCTCCACCTCAAAAAATCCAAATCCATCAGGACCACGAGAGCTAAAGACTTAAACCTCGTCACAAGTATGAATAGGACATGCTGGAGGGATAGATTGATGACCCAGAGGCTTCCCGTGCTTTGGAACAGGATCCCAGTTCGTATTAGGCAGAGCCCCTCACTGACTCTCTTCAAGAGAAATCTTGATGAGTGGATGGGAGATCGTAAGTTTACCCCAGGGATCACATCTGTGTCACTGCTAGACAGGGGCACAGTAAACTAATTCTATTACATAAGGGGACCTTCATTGTGTCACTACTAGACAGAGGCACAGTATTCTAAATTTATTCTGTACATTTTTGTACCATTTCATGGGGTGGCAAAAGCCACATCACTATGGCTAGGCTTACAAATGCCCCAGGGCAGATAGCCTAGTACTAAACTATGAAACTATGAAACTATGATTCTATCTAGGGTTAAGAATGCTCTGTGTAAGCATTTTCAATTAAAAACTTTCCAGTATTGTGTAAAGGATGTATAGTTTATTGATAATAAGATATTTGTTTTAATATCTTCAGTTAACTGTATTGAGTGTCCTTTTGTTATATATTTCCAGTATAAAATTTTAGGTGTTGTTTTATAGTTTATCAATATTTTGTAAACTTTTGAAATACTGTTTCCCATGTCAAAGTCATTATATATGATTTCACATATGTATTTAGTAAATTTAGGTATTTCTTTAAATGAAGAATTGTTAATTATTCTGCTTAAATCTTGTGAATATGACAGAATACTCTATAAAGTTAGCCAGTCCTGTTGTGGAATTTTGTATGTTGTTTTTATTACTTGCATATCTAAAACTTTTACTTCTTTGATACATTGGAGCCAACAAACACATCTTTCCTGTTCCCAAGAATTAATAATTTCTCTGAATATTTTGTGTGGAAAGTTCTTTGTGACTATAAATGGTGTTAAAAGATCAAACCAGATTTTTAAATTTATATTTGCATTAATAATTTTCCTAAATGAGTCAATGTAATAATTAATCTTACAAGTTTTAGTGGGTTTAGTTATGTTATATTGTATACTAATACATATGTGCCATGGCAAATTGTTTTTATCTGTTATTTGAATTTTTTTTGTAAATCAAATTCATTTATTGATGTTACAGTCAGTAATTCTTTCCAATTTGCAGAGTAATTTGGACTTATCCAGTCTAAGATTGTTTTAGATAGTGATGCTTTTATATATGTTTCTATATCAGGAAAGTTTAATCCTCCCTGTTTCCGTGGTCTGATATGCTGTATTAAGGCTATTCTGTTTCTTTTGGGAAATCATAAAAATATTATTAGGCATACATTTATTTCTTTAAGTATATTCCTTTCTGGTAACAGTTGTATTGCCAAGGCTATATATATATATATATATATATATATATATATATATATATATATATATATATATATAGGATCTTGGGCAGTAAAAACATTTTTATTAACTGTAGTCTATCTTCAAATGTTAATATTATTTTGTTTCCATTTTTCTACAGAGATTTTAATTGCATTGATTATATCATTGTAGTTTTGTGAGACTAATTCATTATTATCCTTGTATAACTCAATTCCTAGATATTTTAAGATAGATTTGTGTTTCCCTATAATGTGATCCCCCTTAGTCTACAGTTTATTTTTTTAATTTAAAAATAAAAATTTTGATTTTGATTTATTGAAATGGAGTCCTGACGTCATGTGAAATTTGTCAATTAATATATCTAATTCTTCTAATGTCTCTTTTGTATTAGATAATGTTAGTAATATGTCATCAGCAAATAACATTACATTAGAATTGTATTGTTCATAAACATCTATTCCTTTGATGTTTATATTGTTACAAATTGAATCTGCCGATATTTCAGTAGCCAGAGCAAATTGAATCGGTGACATGAGGCATCCTTGTTTAGTGCCTTTTGTTATATGTTTAGATTCAGAGGTAAAAGGACCTAACAACATATACTAAATTATTTGTGTATATATTCTTTAGGAGGTGAACAAAGGATGCAGGAAATTCAAATAGCATTAAGATTTTGAATAAATAGTCCCAATTTAAGGAATCAAAAGCTTTCTCTATACCTAAGCCAATTGTGAGTGTTTCTTTATTTTCTTTATTAACACAATCTCTAAGCAAAATTATCCTTTTAGTATTGTTGTGTGTGTCTATGATATTATATAAATCCAGTTTGATCATTATTTATTGTTTTGGATAGTGGTATTTTCATTCTGTTAGTTAATATTGTCATAAATATCATATAGTCATTATTTAATAATGATATAGGTCGATATGAGGTACAGAGGTTTGGGGATTTGTTTTCCTTTAGGATTGGTGTGATTAAGGAATATCTCCAAGAGGGTGGTATTAAAGCTTGTGACTGAATTTCTAACAGAGTTTTATGGAAGAAGGATAGTATCTTTGAAGGAAAACGTTTATGTATTTCCATAATTATGCTGTCTATACCTGGAGCTTTATTATTTTTACCCTCTTTTATTGTATCTGTATCTTTGTAGGATATGGGTGCTTGCATTTTTTGTCTAGATTTAATTGATCGATATGTATGTTTTCTTTTTGGAAATGTTCTGGATAGTGATTTCTATAGGCATCAAGAATGTCACCTATATCTGAGACATTTTTCCCCTTTTTTTCATGGAAGATACCTTTAATGTTATTAGCTTTTGATTGTATTTTGATTCTTGTGGATAAATTATGTAGATATTTGGGAGAAGTGGCCAATGTATTAATTTTTAGTTTTTATAAAGCTAAACTAGTTTTATGTGTTAAATTTTCATTATATTTATTGTTTAATACTTCTACTTTCTTTTTCATCTCCAAATTATTTTGATTTTTTTTCAGCTTTTACTGATAAAAGTTTGGATTGTAGAACTAATAATTCAGAATCCCACTCTCTGATTTTTATTAATACCAAATTAGGGTTTTACCTTATATGTAAGCTTTTAATGAGTCCCATATCATTATTGTATTTGTCTCTGTGGTGTAATTAATATCTAAGAAGAACTGTAGTTCAGATAATAACCAGAGTTTCAACTCTTTAACTTTAGTTATATATGCTGGAATTCTGGAATTAAAGATTAATGTTTTTTCCCATTTTGAAGTTTTAGTATCAATGAATTGTGGTCTGAAAGGGGGCATGGAGTGATTAAGAAATTAATGATTTTAGAGTGTAAGTCATGGGCAGCAAATATTTTATCTAATCTAGTTTGGGTACCAAATCTGTGATCTTGATGGGAAAACAACAAATATGTATTTTCTTTAAATTTGAAAGTATCTACAAGATGAAATGATTCTACCCACTTGTTTAAAGCTTTTGATCCAGCAGATATACGCAGCGGTGTTTTATTTCTAGTTTCAGAAATATCAAATATACAGTTAAAATCTCGTCCTAATATTAAGTTGCCTTTATAATTATTGGAAATGAAATCCAAGTGCTTTTTAACAGTTCCTGTTTCAATGCCTGGGAATCAGCATAGATTGGCTAGGGTCCTTATTCTGTTATTATATTAAACTATTACTAATGACATAAGGCCTTCTTTATCTTCATACTTATAAATGATTTCTGGGTTAATCACACTTGTTTTCCATAAAATTGTTACCCCTTTTGTTTTTGACTTATAAGTGGATTGTTCCAATATCATATATTCCTTAGGATTCCATTTGTAATTGTCATTTGTTTTGAAATGAGTTTCTTGAAGAAAGACAATTTGTGCTTTGTTCAATTTTAAATATTTCAGTAGATTTAATCTCTTGCTAGGATTGTTTAAGCCATTGGTATTTAAAGATAATAAAGTTAAATCCACCTTAGGTTATTTAGACTATGTATTTTTTGTTTTATTGTGACTATTAAACGTTTTCTTCTGATAACTATAAAGTATATGTTTGAGCTTTTAAAGGAAATTATCAGTTTTATACTTTGAGTGTTTACCAATAAAGTAATGTTTTGGTCAGGCATACTAAAATGTTTTTGTGAAATTAATTTAAATTAATAAATGTTAACAAAACTAGATCCACACTAGCCATGAAATGAAAATAATTCCTAATCTGATGGATAAACCTAAGTTTATCAGATTATCACTCATACCTTGACAATCCAGAACATCTGAGCTCCATAAATTGAATTATCATATGGAGAATACTTGTAATAGGAATAAGCAATATTTATATTATTTTGAACAGATATAGCACTGTTGTAGATTAGACAGAATTCTAATACAATATAAATGTCTACTTATTGTATAAGCAATTAATATTTACATGAAAGGTAGATGGCAAGTAATTCAATCATAGTAAAGTAGGATGTATCTTATATAAAACCTCAGTAAAAGATTATAGCACACAGTTATTTAACATAGTCACCCTTATTGATGAAGTCTTTCAAAATGTCTTACTTAATATAAATAGATGGTAATAATAGTTATACCTAATGTTTAAAATACAATGTATTTTACTGGATACATCAGAAGTTGTATTTCATTGTTTGCCAGCATTTAATTTATCACTTTGTTGCTAACTTACTTAAAGCATCAAGTTTGTTTTATGTGAACATTGATGAAAATTAGTGCATTTTAATTATCAATGCATCCCTCTTTCCCTCATTTCCTACACATAAGGATTTCATTTCTTATCATAAAATGAGTGAAATTATAGGTTAAAAACAACAAATTCACTTGTTGTGATTAATGATTACAAGTTCCCTTTCCATATTCATAAATTGCCATTTTATGGCATATACTGAACGTTTTTTTATTTAAATGACAACATTCTGTTTTGTATAATCAGCAAAGGTTAAACTGAGTGATTATTATCAATTTAATACTATTTGTTCCAAATCTGATTGTTACATTCTGTGACATTCCTAGTTCATGCTTCTATTGTTTCCCTTGCACAACTTTGTTAGTTTGATGTCATGTATAAAACATTAGTTACCTTGGTAACAGCTTAAGTGTTATATATGGTCAAGATAGGTTACAAAACCACAATTCAAGTTAAAGCAATTATATGACTTGTTATGCACATTTACTTATATCAGAAAATCATTATGCTTCCCCTTAATGTTCAATATAGTGTATGTCATTTATGTCAAGTTAAAACAGTAGTGTTATTATACAGAACCCATGTTATTAACCTGAGTGTCTATTGTCAATTTAATACTATTTGTTCAGAATATGATTTATATTCTGTGATATTTCAAGTTCAGTCTTCTATTGTTACTCTTGAACAACACTGTCATAGGTTCATAGGTTCATAGGTTTATACTAGGCTATCTGCCCTAAGGCATTTATAAGCCTAGCCCAAATTATTGTGGCTTACGCCACCCCTTATATGAAAAAATACTGTGCCCATTAGTTTGTTGTGCCTCTGTCCAGCAGTGACACAGAGATGATTCCTGGGGTAAACCTACGATCTCCCATAGATCAGTTGTCAGTTTTATGTCATGTATAATCATTAGTTACCTTGGTAACCGCTTAAGTTTTATACATGGTCAAGATGGGTTACAGACTACAATTCAAGTTAAAGGAATTACATGACTTGTTATGCATATTTACTTATATAAGAACATCATCATGCTTCCCCTTGATGTTCAATGTAGTGTTTGTCATTTATGACAACTTAAGGCAGTAGTGTTATTATACACAAGCCCATGTTATTAAATCTTATCTATAATATCTAAATTCAGCAGACTGCTTCATCTTATATGACTATATATTTTATGTCTAAATTTACTAAAATCATACATTACATAACTATTGTGTGTGTTTTTCTTTTTGGCCGTTGCTTAGTTATTTAAAAGATCACAAGCTGTAATGTTTATTCTTATTATTAGCTCCTTCCAAGCTCCTTCCAAGCATGTCTATACAGTCCATAGTTTCTTATCTGTTATAAGTATATTTCCATTCTTAAATACACACACATCAGTACTTCAAGCATGGGCAACAATACCCATCCAGTTTTGGCAGAATACCATTCACTAGTTCATGTAATGTGTTTCCAGGTTCTTCTTAAAATAAGGTGAGGGGTTGCCTTGTGGTTATCTATGGAGTCCATGGCAATTTTTCTTTCGAAGCTAGCCTTGGATGATTTAATGGGGGAATGTAGTTTCTTGCTGATACTGATCAGGGATGTCTTCTCTTCTTGGGATTTTACTCTTTTCTGTACTAGTTTCCTCCTTCTATTGTATAGCTTGTTTATGGCAGGGGTCCACCAGATTGGTTTCCTTTTCTTGGAGGAGTGAGTCTTGGTTTTGTTTGGGATAGCACAATCCATGCATTCTTGTAGGTGCCCATAGAGTGCATTAGTAAAGGATTTTGCAGCTTGGACAGCGTTATCCTTTAGCATGGGGGCTTTGAAACTTCCCACCTTGGTCTTATGTAACATGAAGTTTTCTTTTGAAAAGATTTTCAAGGTGGTTTCTTTGACCAGGGGTGGTGGCAGAATGTGGATATCCAGAGTGATTAGTTTATGGTCAGATCTTACCAGTGAGGGCTTGACCTCCAGTCTGGAACACCGGTCGCCCATGTTGGTGATGACCAGGTCCAATATGTTGTCACCTCTGGTGGGGGTGTTAACCAGTTGATCCAGGGTGTTTGAGTTTATAAATTCTAGGAAATGTTGGGCCAAGGAGATCGTACTTGAGTAGTTCTCCCAGTTAATGTTCGGATAATTGAAATCACCCAATATCAGGGTGTTTGGTAGGACCTTTATGTTTCCCAGTGTTTCCAGGAATGTGGAGTGGGGGTCCTGGGACATGGTGGGTGATCTGTAGCAAGCTATAATTTGAATAGCGGTTTTGCCCATTGTTAGTTGCACGTGGATGATTTCTGAAGCATCGTGCTGTGCCACTAACCTGGAGGTGTGGGTATCCTTGATGAATATGGATACTCCCCCTTCCTTTTGTATTTCGGTTCAGGTTTTGTGGCCAAAATGTATGGTATGAGTCATAGCCTGGTAGTGCTGGGGTGCTCTCTGGAGCCTTAAACCAGGTTTTGTTACTGCACATATATTGATTTTCTCCATACTGAGGGACTGTGTCCCAGGCTCCGTCCTACACGAGCTCAAAGATGAACTAACCCCTCACCTAAACACACTGTTTAAACTTAGCCTCTCCACAGGCTACATGCCCATAGAGTGGCACACAGCAGAGATTATTCTGCTCCACAAAGGTATTGCCACAGTGGACCCCGGGAACTATCGCCATATAAGCCTGACTAGTTTGGTTTGCAAATCTATGGAGCACATCATCATGGATCTCATTAACAGAGACATTGGAAACCTCCAAACACTGGACCCAATCCAGTTCGGCTTTGTTAAGGGCAGATCATGCCGCCTAAACCAACCACAAAAGGGCTTGCATCCAGATCGAAAGAGGTCATTGAGCCCCTCTATGCATCACTCATCAGACCCATCATAGAGTACAATGCCCCATTTGGGATTTACCTTACAAGACACCTGCAACAACCAGAAAGACCACAGAAGTTCCTCACCAAGAGGATCACTGGCCTCAGGCAGATGCCCTGTGCAGCTCGACTGAAGAAACTCCAGCTGTAGTCGGTTGCATATGGCCTACTCAGTGGTGATCTCTGCCTGACATACAAGGCCATGTCAAACCCAGAATTGATGGACATGCTCCACCTAAAGAAAACCATATCCCCTTGAACCACACACTCCAGGGATCTAACCCTCACCACAACAATAAATAGGACATGCTGGAGGGATAGATTCCTGTCACAGAGACTTTCCATGCTCTGGAACAAGATTCCAATCTACATTAGGCAGAGCTCCTCGCTAACCCTCTTCAAGAGAAACCTTGACGAGTGGATGGGAAACAGAAAGTTTACCCCAGGGATCACTTCAATGGCTCTGCTGACAGAGGCACAGGGAGCTAATCTAAGTGGGCGGTGAAAGCCAACACATTCTGGCTAGGCTTATAAATGCCTTCGGGCAGATAGCCTAGTACCTACCTATGAACCTATGAACCTAATATCCAAACCAATATTTGCCCTGTTCCATTTTACCAGCCTGTTCCATGCAGTGGCCACTCTGCCAGTGAACCCCTCAACACACCTTCCATTCCCACAGATATTTCCACAAAGGAAATTTGATGACTCTCTAGCACTTCCCGGCACCCCCAAACACCCCTAGATTCAGCTATCCCTATATACCCAACACGTCCAAGCAAGCTCACTTCCCAGACAACTGCAAAGGGTTCTGCACAAGACCAAGTGCTCTTAGTCTTTCACAATAACTCAGACTTCCACACTTATGTAAGTCCTTAATGTGTTTGGACCAAAATACATTTTAAATATAAAATTGTGCTTATTATTTTTTTATTTTTTATTTTTTTATCAAGAATCAACTTAATGAGCTAAACAAAGTGTTGGGGACTATCAATATGTGCACATGTGGTTTAAAACACCCACTTTATTATATTTATATATATATATATATATATATATATATATATTTTTTTTTTTTTTTTTTAAAACCAAAAACATTGCCAAGAGGAGGCTCCTCAGAGCCATTAAGCATTATCGTCACTCTGTCTCCATTACCATAGCAACCTGGGGGCATCTGTTTCTTTTAGTGTGTCTGTGTACTGCATACCAAAGACTCACGGTGCACCTGAAGGAAAGCTTCACTTCACTGCAACTTCAAGCTTAAATTCCCTCCCTTTCAGCTAGGCAGCAGCCAGTAAAAGAACGGAGAGCAAACAGATAAAAAAAACAAAACAAAAAAAAAAAACTCCCAATAAGCCATCACAACAAGAGACAAGACATTTTTCCAGCCTTCCCACCTCTCATTCAGCAGATGTATAAACGAACTATTCTCTCCAAAATATCCCAAATCACAGTTTATCCACCCTCTTCCCTTGGATCCAGGCTAAAACACCAAATGTGACTTTCTAATGCACAAGCATCAGTAAACCTTGATCACAAGCTGCAACCCACAGCTTCCCGGAGATGAAAATGGCAACATATAACAGCTGCCAGACACAGCTGCATCCACACACACCATGTCTGGCTTAATCAAATAGCACTCGGAGGTATGATACCTGCCATAATTGTTATTAACTATGTTTAGATAGAATAATGACATTTGTACTAGCTGCCAGACACAGTGCATCCATGCAAACCATATCAGGATTGATCAAACAGCACTCGTAGCTCTGATACCTGCCATAATTGATATCAACTATATTTAGACAGAATAATGATGACATTTGTACTAAGAGCTTGCTATTATTATTTAACCAGGATATACATGACATTTCTAAATCATACTTTAACTGAAGAAGGCGTTAGTGTCCATGACAGCATTTTTTTTCCCAAAACACTCTACTGTTACTGCTATTATATATTATGTTAATTTGTTACATTTGAGTCTGAACTCTGATGAATGGTACCTTGTTAAATTAGTTAATTAATTACTTAAATTATTATAAGTAAAACAATGAAAAATGAGCAAGTTAAGTATTCACTGAGTTCAAGTAGGGGAATAGAAATTTCTATGTTTATATTATATGTTGCTTTGTTTGGCTTATATATAATGTAAACAGTAACCCATCTTGACCTACCTTTGATTATGAAGAATTACTGGACTCTTTGAATATTCCGAATAAATCATTACTGTTTCCCAGTTGTTTAAGAAACCCTCCTTTTTTTAAATAAAAACAGATGACAAGTGACGTACCATATCAGTTGATACTTTGAGGGATGTAGTTGTAAGAGTTATTTTTTGGGGACAGCTATCTTGGAATCAGTTTTTTTTCCTTCTTTCTAGCATCAGTCCAAGGATTTGTTTCTTTTATTCTTTTAAGAGTAGGGGACATCCATTCCATTTATTCTGAGACAGACTCTATGTTGTTGTTTTTGATGAATATAGTAGCTTCTTATAAGTCATTATAAGTTCTCATCTCATTGGTAAAAAGTATTTTTATCTTGGCTGGAAAAGCCAGCTGTGCTTTAATGTTGTTTTGTTTCAACAATTTTATTATTGGCCAGACTTTTTTCCTTTGTTCTAGTATTCTGGAAGAATAATCACTGTCAAACCTTATCAGGCTTTGTTTGTATTTTAAGGATGATTTTCTCCAAGCAGATTTTAATATTAGTTCCTTGTCCAGAAATGAAAGAAATTTTATAACTATGGATCTAGATGGAGTATTTGTTGAGTTAGAAGCAGGTTTCCTCAGTGCTCTATGTGCCCTTTCTATTCCAAATGAAAGTCCCTCTTTCAAGTCTAAAAATTCAGGCATCCAGGTTGTTCATAGGTTCATAGATCACTACTAGGCTAATTGCCCTTGTGGGCCATTTTAAGCCTAGCCAATTACCCCATGTGAGAATCAAACCCTGCACTTTGTGCATATAAGGTAACCGCCTTAACCATTATGCCACCCTCCCACCCTAAGAATGAAATAATGTCTTCCCCTTCAGTGTTTTCAGGCAGACCAAAGATCCTTATGTTGTTTCTCATTTCCTTGTTTTCTAAGTCATCTATTTTGTTAAGCAGCCATGTATTCTGTTTAAGCAGAAATTCATTTTGGAATTCTTCCTGTTTGAGTCTCCCTTCAATGTCATTTAGAGAAGTCTCTATATTTGTTATTTTTCTATGGTGTTGCTGTAATAGTTCCTTACGAGTATCAGTCTGTTTTTGAGAATTTAATTTGAGGTTTTCTAAGTCATTTTTAAAGCCATCCATCTTCAAAGATAGTTCTTGTAAGGTAGATGTCATCAATTGCAGTTCTTTTTTCAAAGCAGCATCTGGATGAAAATTCCTTGAGTTGTTCATATTCAGTGACTAAATATATCTCCAAGTTACTTGACAGGAAAATTTTTGTATATCTCTACCAAAATTGAGATTTATGAAGTTTAGTAGTTTATCTATAGATTTCTGATGTTTTAAACTTGAAAATAATAACATTTTCCTATATTATTATATTAGTTTATGGAGCTCTCAAAATTCACTACTCTCAGTTGACCATCTAGGCTTCGCCCCCCCCCCTTTTCTTCTTTGAAGACTTTGAACTTCACCCCAGTTGGCTTCTTGCCCTATTTCTAGATTTAGATCCTAGTGGTACATATCATACTCTTAAATCATTAATAAAAATATAAAGAATTTCCCAATTTTCTCTATTTTTTTTTAATTTCCAGAACTGTCATTTCAATTCCTTAACTCAATATCAGCAAAGATATGTATAGTTTGAAAAAATATAATATATTCAGCTGGTGTGATTTCTGACAGGGGTGCTCTCTATACACAGCTTGTTTGTCTTTTCTGTGTCCCATTATTTTTTACTGTGGTCTTCATTTTCCTTCGACATTCCAAAGCCATTCCAATATACATAACTGACCATTTTCAACACTGACTGTAGATGTGCGTGTTTGTGTGTGTGTGTGTGTGTGTGTGTGCGTGTTTGTATGTATGGGTGTGCGTGGGTGTGGGTGTGTGTGTGTGTTTGTGTGTGCATGCATGCCATGTGACCATGAATGTCTGTGAATTCTATCATGGACTGGCATCCTATCTGGAATTGCATCCACGTCTATTACCTGGTAGGTTCTATCTGTCTCATGAATCTAAATAAGATTAAAATAAGTATCAGAAAATGAATGATTGTATCAGTGGTGACAAATAATATTGAACAGTAATAAAATATTGGATTATCTAAGAAAAAGTTCTACCTATTGTTATCCATAGACTCACATTGCAAAGTCCCAGAAAGTGAAAAAAAGAATTAAGATATAGGAGAAGACCAACTGTCAAACATCTTTCTTCTCTTTTAATTTTCCTTTAAATTTCTTTTTTTGCAGGACAATAAGCCCCCTGCACCCCTCCATGTGAGGAGCAATTCCCCACTGAACTTATGTATATGAATTTCAAGATCACGATACCTCAGAGAAAATGGAATGTAAATCTGGACTTAGTCTATGTAAGCCTGGATTTTTGACCATTTTGTCTCCAAAGCTAGGAACGCAGCAATGCATGTTCTGAGATTTTAAATGATTACCAAGAAAAAGTGATGTAACAGATGGCACAGAAAAATTTTATCTACATTCTATATTTTTTTCCAACCAATTGTCTTTTGATACTCCAAATCTTACCCTCAACAATTAACATTGGCCTAACTGCTACTTCATATGTTAGTACTAGGCTAACTGCCCTTATGGGCCATTTTTAAGCCTAGCCAGTTACCCCATGTGAGAATCCAACCCTGCACCTTGGGTTTCTAAGTTAAGCACCTTAACCATTATGCCAACAGAAGTGGATTTAGAAACTTAATGCTGAAACGTATCCTGGTTTGAATGCTACTACTTCCTTGGTCCCTTTTTTAAAGGCTAGACATCTCAAGCATTAAGATTAGCTAAGTTCTTTCAAAATTAGTCTAATGTATTTAACTATTAGTTTCCAAGTATTCTATTTAACTTTTTCCTGCCTAGTATTTTCCCATGTTTTATAATGATTTTATAAGTTTTTTAAGTGCTTTCTCATGTATAGTATTTGATTCCTTCTTGTACAATGTTTTTAAGCAATGCTTTTTTTAGTTTGAGCATGAGGCTTAATTGTTTTTCACTGCTACTTAATCATTGTGTGATTTTTATTGATTAATTGGCATTTTAGAATCTCTGTTTAAACCTGTGCATTTTTTACTGTGGTGTCTGATGAAGCAACTTTGGTTGTGAAAGCACTTACCACTTTGTACTTTGCTGTGATTAAACGTTTGCTGTGTGTTATCTTGGTGCATTTTTTACTTTTTACCTTTCATTATGCCAACCTCTCACCTATGCCTAATGCCTTGCCCGGGTATTCCTCAGCTAATGCCTTATATTATAAGACCTCTCTCTCTCTCTTTCTATATACATATATATATATATATATTCTGTCTGTCTTTATCACTGTCCCTTTTAACAGCTAACCATGTCATTGCTATTCGCTGATAAGTGTTATTTTCCTACGCCGTTGTACTACTGTTTTGTTCATAGATCCATAGCTTTATAGGTAAGTACTAGGCTGGCTGCCCCTATAGGCCATTTTAAGGTTATCTAATTTCCCTTTTGGTGCTCGAATTAACCCAGATGATTTAGTGTTAGATTGGCCGTATTACTCCCATGGTCAATAATTATATATTACCTCTAATGAAAATAACTGGGATGGGATCATACCATAGATAGTTTGAGGATCCCCAAGCATGGGATAAAGCATTTAGAAGCTGCTTCTGTCAATTAATATTTAAAGAACAGCCCTGGGATACATTTTCTGTTTCCTATCCATAGAGCCAAGTTGCCCTTAAATATGGGCATGGATGAGCTTTGTTTTATGTGTAAAGGGAGACTGTTCAGAGTAGTGGCATCCTCTGTGAGACATACCTGTCCTATTGATGTCACAGAGAAGTCTAGACGGACTATTTTTGATGGCATTTGACTTGCTGATATGCAGTAAATCTATCAGTATGGGGTCAGAGGATACCTTGTATACTAGACACAGGTCAGTACTTAGAAGTCTGTAGGATACTGAGTATAATGACATGGTTTTGAGGTGGTCCATGTAGGACATATTCTTTAGGCCTTGTATCATTTTAGCAAGGTATCTCTGTGAGCATTACAGTTAATGCATATTTCTTGAAGAATACATACCAAAGAGGACATTATACTCAATAGCTGGCCTAATGAAGGCTGAGTATAGCAAGACACTGAGCTTCTATATCTAGACATAATCCTTTTTTTAATAAGCTGTGCAATAAAGGAAGACTTTCTTAGACAATGGACTCATGTTGGTCAAAAGTTATGTCACTGTCCACATAAGTTCCCATAATCCCAAACAACTGTGTTAACTCTCAGGAGTCTGTTGTCATTGTGGTATTTCCTTGTGATGGATAACTATCTAAAGGATACTGTAATGCATTTTTTGGCATTTAGTTTGAGTCCACGATTTTTACAAAAGTTATTTATTTAAGACAAAAATTCCTGCAGGATAGCTAAGTCATTTGGGGATTGAAAGATTGCTCCTAGCTTGCAGTCATCTGCAAACTTAGTCAGTCAGAGCCCTTCAGAGTCCCTGGGGACTTCACTGGTGACTGTTCTCTTTGTGGAGGCAACTTCCCCTATTTTGATTGCCTGCACCCTATCTGTGAGCTACTTGGTAATCCAGCAGATGACATAGGGGTTTAATACAGGTTTATTTAGATTTTCTACTATGCCTGAGTGGAGAATTGCCCAGGTTGGGGTATGTTCTGTGTGCTGTTTTATCTTCAGCAATTGACTTGGTGAAAAAGTCTAAAAAGTTGAGCAAGCATGACGTGCCCTCAGAAGTGTAGCTGGTTCAATCAACACCCTGGACCAGTACTATGAAACAACACCCTACCCCCTCAGCTCTTCAAGTGAAGAGCTATAAAAAAGTTCACTGCAATAAACCAATTACTACATTGTAAGGGATCTGCTTACTACATTTAGATCAACCCCCCCCCAAGCTGTTCCATTAAAGAGCAAAAAAGAATAAAAATTCTACGGGCACATCAACCAAGAGGCCAGATGCATGACATGCCCCCCTCATGCCAGTGTTGCATTAAAGAGAGATTACAATCAGTTGATCATGCCCCTCAACACTTTCTGCCCAGGGCAGTTGTCCCTCTCACCCCACATTAGCTATCCTACTGCGTGCCCTTGATGAAGGGCCCTATGTCCTTAATGATTAGTTCCATGAAAAGTATTTCCACAGCTTTGCATATGATGTTGGTCAGACTTATGGGTCTAGAACTCCTTGGGTCTATGGAAGGTCCTTCCTTATGCAGAAGAACGACTGTAGCTCTTCTCCATTCACTTGGTACAAAACCTGTATGGAGGCTGAGGTTTAACAGTGTTGTTAGGGGTGTGTCTAAATGGTGCTTCATGTTATTTAAGATGCATCCAGGGATACTGTCGGGACCCATCGATGCAGTATTTGTAGCTTTTGACGAGATCTTGTATGATAGCTGGAGATGAGCAAGTTTCAGGTGTATCTTGAGGGATAAATTGGGGGGGGTGTAAAGTTAAAGCTAAATGTATCAGCCAGGAAGTTCATTATGTCTTCAGGCTCAGTGTAGGCAACATCGTTCACAATCAGCTCACACATTGCTGTGTTGTATGTTTGAGAGTACAAACATAACTAAAAAAAGGCCTTGTGATTATATTTGACTAGGGAAGCTATATTAGCCTCAAACTTGGCTTTGGTGAATTTTATTGAGCTGCTGAGATGTTTGTTTATTTCAGTGATGAGAACACTATAATTCCGGGAATTGGTCTTCTTACTTTTGTTCAAAATTCTCTTCTTTTATCATAAAACTCATTGATATTATGGTTTCACCACGTACTTTTATATTCTGAGGTTTACCCTGCACTAGAGATACACCGTATATCTTATAATGGAATAACCTATGACAAGAATGTTTTGTTGCATCAATGTCTGCTATATGAGCTCAGAATCCGTGACTTTGGAACTACTTTTGCTATGTGAGGATGTAGGCTTAACTTGCTGAGTGTGCTCTGTGTCTATGTTGTGCTTTGCAGATCCTTGAGGTATATGCAAGTTAATCTTTAGAACCTCAGCATGTGATGGATTATTTGCATTCCTCATTGAGGTGTGGTGTACTGCTGACGATTTTAGTGACTGAGTTTACTGTGTGTGAGATTTTTGTTTCCTAGGACATTATATAAGTACACGTATCAACACTATGTTATGCTGAGACAATTCTTACATTGTCTCAAGATTCCCATTGCAATCAGGCTAGCTAGAGGAGCTGTGGAAAAATGCTGGTCCCTAATTCCAAGATGAATGACTGTGGATGCAGGGGTGACTATAACTGCTTGGAGTTTGGTTGGTTTAGGATAATGATTACATGGACTTGCTACTGAGCATTTAAAGTTCATTATAAAACAACTAACCTGGAAACCTTCTTTTGCCACCAGCAGGGACCATTAAATTAAATATAATAAAAACTCACTAAAGGTTATCTAGACATTTGCTTTTAAGCAGGCTTTCATAGGTTCATAGGTAAGTACTAGGCTATCTGCCCAAGGGCATCTATAAGCCTAGCCAGAATGGGTTGGCTTTCGCCACCCCCTTAGATTAGTTCCCTGTGCCTCGGTCTAGCAGAGCCATTAGTTCCCTGTGCCTCTGTCCAGCAGAGCCACTGCAGTGATCCTCGGGGTAAATTTTCTGTTTCCCATCCACTCGTCAAGGTTTCTCTTGAAGAGTGTTAATGAGGGCTCTGCCTAATGTAGATTGAAATCCTGTTCCAAAGCATGGGGAGTCTCTGGGACAGGAATCTATCCCTCCAGCACATCCTATTTATCATTGTGGTGAGGTTTAGATCCCTAGAGCGTGTGACTCTTGGGGATTTGTTTTTTTTTTTTTTAGGTGGAGCATGTCCATCAATTCTGGGTTGGACATGGCCTTCTATGTCAGGCAGAGATCACCTCTGAGTAAGCGGTATGCAACCAAGTACAGCTGGAGTTTCTTCAGTCGGGCTGCATAGGGCATATGTTTGAGGCCAGTAATCCGCTTGGTGTGATACTTCTGTGGTGTTTCCAGCTGTTGCAGGTGTCTTGTAAGGTACATCCCAAATGGGGCATTGTACTGTATGATGGGTCTGATGAGTGATGAGCAGAGGGGCACAATTACCTCTTTTGTTCTAGATGCAAACCCTTTTGTGATTAAGTGGGCCACATAGAAGGATTTTCTAACCACCTTGGCAAAGGAGAGCTTACTATCTACTTGCGTCCCCAGATCCCTTATTACATTTTCTGTATTTAGGAGACTACCATGTATGTGGTAGTTTGCGGGTACTTTGTTTTTTCCAAAGGGGATGACTATGCACTTTTTGCCATTTAGCTTGAGGCCATGATTTTGACACCAGGTATCCGTCTCTGTGAGACCCTTATGGAGGACATCTGTATCAGGTGGAGAGTCAATTATGGCCCCCAGTTTGCAGTCATCTGTGAACTTGGTCAGCCATAGTCCTCCCGTGCTTGCTTGTACGTCTGAACTCCTTGAGCCCTTACATGTCCACTGTGTACCAGTTAGGCCTTTACATATCCCTTATGTACTAGTTAGGCTTGTGTATAGCCTATAATTTACCATGATGGCAGATTCATACCAAAATCTTGGGGCTGCTAAATCTCTTCAAAGGGAAAGAAGCATCCAGTAGTATATTTTATTCAGAGATAGCAGCCAAGGAAAGAGGTGTAGGCAACTGTAGATAAGGAATGTCTGAGAATGGATTGGTATTCAAAGATACATATGTTGTTGAAATTTCACAGTAGCTGCAGATATTAAACCCTTAAAATGGTTAGACAGAGCAAGTATTCAAAATGGAAAGCTTCTTAGTTGTTGTTTGGTACTACAGTCTTATAATATGACAATAAAGGTTTGGAGTTATACCTCTCAACCTCTTAGAGCAAGAAATCTGGACAAAGCCATGGCCAACAAATAGGGACACTTTTTATATATTGCTCCTACAATGTTAGAAAATTGATAGAATAACAAGTTTTGTATTAGCATGAACTTCCTGAAGGGTATGAAGTCTAAAACTCAAATGTCTGTCATTATTTTCTGACTTCATACCTCAATGATTTACCAATAATTTGACAAAAAAACACCATTTTATGAGAAACAAACCAAAAATATGAGGCAAAAATCTGGACATTATCAGAATTCTGTACACTTGAGAGGTACGGTTGTAGTGGTGTCAGCAAAGCAATTGCAGATGGTCTACTGGGGACTTAGTAGTAAAACATTAAATGCTTTTATAATCCCCAAGGTGCTTTTCATAGTAATATTACAAAAATATTTAATTGAATCTAACAACGGGAGAAAGTGTGACAGGCTGAGTTAAGTTTGCAACCGTCTTTCTGAAAAACATATATAAGAGTTGTATTAAGCTGAGTTAATGTTTCATAAAAGCTGTAGTTTTTACTTACAGTTAACTTTGTAGCAAGTAAAATACAAAGAATGTAAAAAAGCAGATGAACTATAAAGGATGTGTATTTTTTAAAACTGAAACTGTTTTTCCAAATGTGCACATATTTGATTTGAAGTGCCTACAATTTGGTGTTCCTTGAAATGTAACTCCAAGTCAAAGAAAACATTACCTTATTTTTAAGCATCCTGGCTAGACTTCTGTTGCTAATTTGGGCTGTCACATCCCCCAGCAGTGGTATTTTTCTGTAGAATCTTGAAACTTTAAATTCAAAATTAAATCAAGTAAGAAATACAGAATCTGGGACTCTGTAAGCAAGGAGAGCAACTGTTAGCAGCTTTTTTTTTTTTTTTGCTTTGCTTTCAAAGTGCATCCACTGAACTGCTGCTCTTAGGCAAAAGGTCAAGCCTGGAATTCATTGTTTGAAAGACTGTGCAACCACTATTTGGACATACAAGTCAAAGGTTGATAGACTTCAGTAATATCTTTAGTTATTGACAGTGGTATGATCAAATAAGCTGTTAGAAAGACAATTTTGTATTTCCTTGTGAAGGCTTAAAGCTGCAAAACTTATTTGGGCATGGCAGTTGATGGCTTTTTTCTGAGATGGCAGTAAACAGTTACCCTATGCTCCTATTGTCAATATTCCTTCACATATTATTTGGTGACTATGATGTGGATTGTGAGACTACAACTCCTGTTCACCACATATTATCTGGTGTCATTGGATGATATAAAAAGAATATGTCATGGTATAATTATTTGTCACCCCAACAATGGGAAGCATCTGACATTCTTTACTAGGGCAGAGAGTAATTATTATAATGACAGATACCTGAAAGGCTGAAACCTTCCATTCTCAGCTTCCAAATGGAAAAACAAATGAATTCTGGCCTTTTTTTTCCCTGAATTTTGTGATTATTTGTAGAAAATGTGAGAATGGCATGATTGTCCACAGGAAGCACTCATGTCATAGGAAGGAGACTAGATCTACTGCAGTCTCCTGCTTGTCATGCTGAACTGAGCAGTAAAAAGGGAGAACCACATTTGGCTAGTTGACAAATGGGTCAATCTGCAGGATGTCTGCCTCCAAAATATACAAGCCAGACTTGGCTTCTGAATCTTCAGCCCCAGGAGATCAGAAAGTCTGCCAGATTATTCACTCCTCCTGGAATGCCAGGCACAGAGACAGAGAGTGATGAGTGTCTTCTGTGACCCAGTATTAGTTGGGAATCATCTCTTTTTATAATGGTATAACCTTGTGCTCCTTTACTTGTTTAAATAACCACCTGCCAAACCAGTTTTCTGACCAGATAAGGAGAAGCCTCAGAAGCAGATTTGTCTCTAGGACCTTTAAGGTCAGGAATATTGCAGTTATTTGCAGCTTGTTGATATCAGCCTTGGTGTCATTTTACCATGCAAAACAAGAGTGATCGAGTGATGACCAAATGCTGTTCACTGTAAACATCGAAATTCTCTACAAATTTTCACCGACCTATGTACCACAGGTACCATATTCACTAAATACTGTTATCTTTGATCTTCTTTTAAATTCCGTAATTGCCTCAGCCATTAAGTGGAATACTTCACCCTCACTTACTTTAGTTCAAAGAATGATTATCACTCAGACAAAGGAGAATCCAGTGATTGTCTATTAGGGGACATGTTTTACAAAGTTAAAAAGCAGTGGCATAACATTCAAATACTACTCACTAAAATCATCTTAGGGCTGCAGAAGTCATTATTTTCCTGATAACCTTCATTCATGAAATGTCTCTCATCATCAGAATCAGGTAAAAGCTTAAAATGATTAGTAGCTTTTGGCTGGTCAATTTTCCATGTACTTTATGGAATATTAGGTTTATTTGACCTTAAAATAGTTGAGAAATACATAACTGCTAGCATTGTAGTAGTATCAGTTATGACCCTGTGAAAGACAAATTGCTCTAAAATACTCAGCTGTGTTAAAATAAAAGATTGTGACCACACATTAAATTTACTGTCATACCAAGTAACACTCCTCAGTCAAAGGTAGTTGTTCATATACAAAACTCTCCCTTAACTGACACAAACAGATTATCTCCAGGTGCACTGATTTTCAGTGTTTGCCAAAAAAATATTACAGAATCACAACTTTGGAAAAAACTCAAAATTATCTTGAAACTATTTTAGGCCATAGCACTAATAATCTGTGTTTCTTTCCACAGAGTCAGGCAATCAGCCACTGTTCTGCTAATTCTTCTTCTTCTTCTGGCATTTTTCCCGGTTAGGGGTCGCCACAGCGGATCACCTTGTCCGCACATTGAATGGCAGTGGAGTTTTACGGTGACGAGTTGCCAGCCCGGCGCCCAACCTTCCACAGAAGGCACACTCACACGCACACCTAGGGCCAATTTTAGAGTGTCCAATCCACCTGCAGCATGTCTTTGGGATGTGGGAGGAAACGAGCACCGGAGGAAACCCACCACAGGGAGGACATGCAGACTCCGCACAGAAGGCACCCCAGCCGAGGATCGAACCGGAGAACCTCTTGCTGTGAGGCGGCAATGCTAACCACTGCACCACCATGGCCGCCCTCACTGTTCTGCTAATTCATTTGTGCAATTCAAGGACTCTGTTGCATTCTGCTAACCATAAGTACAATTTTATACTGTATTTTGCACTTTTAAACTGTATTTTTGTTATATTGCTGATTTTTTAATACTGGTCATGCTGATTTGTCACACTTTTTGCCTGGTGTAGCATAGACTAGATTCAGACCTGCTGAATCCAGTTGTGTTTGTTAAACTGAGCACTGAATCAGGCTATATTTTGTTGGAGAGGGCTCACCTGTACCCTTGTGGCAGGAGAGTGCAATTAGGGCTCATCTGATTGAAGGTTGCTGGCAAGGCTCAATTCTGAGCTTTTTTATTGGTTAAATTGTTTAATTCAATGTCCTCACTGTTGCTACATAAGTCCCACATTTGCATGGATTTGTGCATGTTTTAAGACAGCTCCACAGAGTTAGGTGACCAGCCACTACTCTACTGTATTCATCCGTTTATGTATAGCACACCACCATGCACCATCATGCACAGCTGTGCAGTGGGGGTAACCGGTGGTAGTTATAGACACAAAAACTTCAGTAGATAATTTTTCCTGTAGTAGCTGCTCATGAGCCAGCCAAGAAGTCCTTAAATTGCACTTAGCTGCTCAGAGATCACCTCAGCTGCATTTTTGCCCCTTAAGCAATCCCAAACCCGTCAAATCTACAATAGTCTCATACCATTTAGAGAACCTCTGCTACTATAGACCCTTTATAGAGCACCCCATTAGTATAGACCCCGCTTAGAGTACCCAATTATCCCACACCCCTCCATTTTCTTTCCCCATTGTGAAAACATGATTTAACTTAGCATTATGGATGGTCAGTTTCTGCTACCAGTCTGATTGACATGGGTATCCTAAGGCAGTATAGCAATTGCCTCATGTACACTGACAACTCTCTACTCCTAAATCACTCAAGAACAATTTTTAAGAGATGCATCTACACTAAGAGTCTGGAATCCTTGTTCTCTTGTGCACAGAACAGTAACACTGATCAAGTTGTCATCTCACATACTACACCTCCTATGCAAACCATGCGCTCAACACATAAGCCATCATACTTGGAGGTACTCATCAGAAACCTACCTTAACACCTGAGACCTTCCATACACAAACATGCTACACCTAATACAACACCTACAGCACTTAATACACATAAAAGCACAAACACGTGTCTCACCAAATAAGCCCCTAAAGTAAAGCACATCTAAACCAATTTTTTTAGTCATAGGTGACTCCATTGTGAGACATACAGACAGATGCCCCACTCACCAGGCTGGACAAGGAGAAAGTTATGTTCAGCTGTCTATTAGGTGCCAGGATCCATCAGATCACAGTTGCACTCAATCCTCTCAACAACAATTACCATTATGACTCTGTAATATTTCATGTTGGTGTGAATGGCGTCAGACATACCTCACTGGACTATATGAAGAGAGACATGATTAAGCTCACTGAATATGTGTGCCAGGCATGTATGTTGCTAGCCATGAGCAGCATTCTACCCTCACCTAGGATGATGCCACAATATAAACAAAAAATGATTGACTTCAACAATTGTCTTAGTTTCTTGTGTCATTCTAAGGACATCCAGATCCTGTCAGCCTGGGATGATATGGTTGATGGATCATGTTGTTTTGCCAGACATGATCTTTACCTGTCACCTCTAGGCTTTTGGTTACTAGCTAAGGCACTTGCCTCCCCATACTGTCTTTTTTAGGCAAGGTCTCAAGAACAAAATTTCCGACATGAAAATATCACTCACAAATAAATTAAAGGTTATGATGCTAAACCCTAGGAGTTTAAATCAGAAACTGCTCTATCTGGAAGCACTCCCTGCCCTAGAGGATGCTGACATCTATGCAGTCACAGAAACTTGGTTCAGGGCCATAGAGAGTACCCTGTGCTTGTAAAGCTACAATGCCTTCCACACATTCAGACTGCAAAATGAATGCGTGAGAACCAAAGGAGGAGAAGTATCTATCTTCATCAAAGATAAATACACCTCTAGACTGGTTAGACAGGAAACCTTCTTGGAGTTACTCCAAGTTTAACTAACTGTGGATAAGACCCCCCCCCTTCAAGATATCTGTAAAGACTGGTAGAGAAGGGTGAAGGCTACCAGCCTAGTCAAATAGAATTTTAAACATAATTCTGGCATTTGTAAGTATAAATGTAAAATACAGGCTTGTTTCTTAAATGAGAGAAAATACTGTAAAATGTGAACTTCAGTATTGTAGCAACATTGCCATCTGCTATAAAGAAAACTAAGTCAAGCATTTCACATCTGTTCTTTGAAATTAAAATTAGGTCTTGTATATCCTTTGATCTCTAGAGCTTGGACTCAGTATGTCTGAGCTAGCAAATTCTTTCTATTGTTTTAACTTAAGGAATAATTACTAGAGTGTGCATATGAAATGTCTTTTATTGTTGTAGCTTCCTGAGCAGGTGTTAGCTTGCTAAATAATGTAGCCTGTTGGCCTGGGAACTCCAGGCTAAGTGTCAAAGAAATAATGTAATGGGAACTAAATGAGGATGATGTAATCTGGGAGGGCCCAGCAGAAATGTTTGTTAGTGATTTTAAAAACTATTGCTCAGAGAGAGACTGTAAGCATTTTGATCTTGGACATTCAAACTCAGCACTGCCTTATGCTCTCTTAAGTAAGTTATCTTAGAAGTGTGTTTTCTTGTAGCAATAGCTAGGAAATTAGGAAAGATTAGACTAAGAGTTTTTTTTCTGATATGTCAGAATTGTACTACTGAATTATTTTAAGTTTCTGTGTGATCTCTGAACTCTTGAATAGCACTGTGGTGTAGTAGTACTATCTTTTGTTTTTAGTATTTATTATTAAATATTTTTAAACCCTTTTCAACTGTGGCTGGTTTATGTAGAGATAATTAAACTCTAGAGTACATGGCATGCTTAGAAGTGATACTGTACTAAGCCCTTCCAATAAGCCTTGATTGCTTAAGTTACACTACTATTGGATAATAATATTGCACAGTAATAATTGGACACCCTTTTAAGGGCCTTTGGGTAGCGGATAATTATTAGCTGGTGGTGGCAGTAATTACTACCATATAGTCTGGTAAAGGAGCACAGCTGGAGAATCTGTGTCAGCCTTTCCCAGGAGTGTCTGTGAAGTTGTATAAATACTTATCTCAAAGTGTGTGTGTGTGTGTGTGTGTGTGTGTGTGTGTGTGTGTGTGTGTGTGTGTGTGTGTGTGTGTGTGTGTGTGTGTGTGTGTGTGTGTGTGTGTGTGTGTGTGTGTGTGTGTGTCAGCTACTTGGGCAGGGACACAAAGCACTGGTTGGACAGAGAGGGTACTGGAGGTTAGCTTGCCAGCTAAGCTGAGATCTGGACCCTATAGCTGTGCCAGTGGGGAGTATTATTAGGGACCAGGAGAGCAAGGGAGCAACCAGCCCCAGACTGACTGTGATCTCTGTGTGCACTTAAGGGAAATTGTACTTTACTGTGTGTATTTGTTATCCTTTCCTCATATATGAGATGCCCTATCTGGTGTTAGTGGTGTGGATTGAGGCTCCTTGATTGCTTGGCCAGGGCACGGGTGTCACATATTAATTGGTGGCAGTGGTTGGGATATCCATCATATATTAATTGGTGGAAGTGGTTGGGATATTCACCTCACAAAGTGGCTTGTAGTGGTGTGGGTATAGTGAATCCTGTAGCTTATGTACAGTGATCTCTGAAGTTGATTTGTACTCTAAAACAGTCACACAGTGAATACTCAGAGTTCAGATCACAACTGTTTTATTTCTTTTGTTAGCTTAGTTAGTCATGGTGAGCAGGCATTATGTCAGCAGAGGAGTATGGAAAACTGACAAGGAGTCAGCTGGTGGAGATGTGCCAGGCTAGGGGATGGGTGCATGGAAACCTGACTAAGGCAGATCTGATTGCAGCCTTGGTTACAGCTGCATCAGAAAACAGCATCCAGGAGGACAATCAGACTGGCAGTGGAGATACAATATCCTCGGAGAATGGACAGCTCAACATTTCTGCAGTGGACTTAAAAATCCAGCTGGAGCTAAAGAGACTTGAGTTGAAGGCCAGGCATTTGGATATAGAAGCCAAAGAAAAGGAGCATCAGAGGAGGCATGAGAGGGAAATGTTGACTCTTTGCCAGAGTCATGGAGGTAATGGGAAGGGAATAACTGGACCCCAGAAGCACAACAGGTCAGTACATTTCTTCCGCAATTTAAAGAGGGGGATAATTTTGATAGTTTCATTCATATGTTTGAGAGGGTATGCAAACAGTATAGTGTTGACCAAAGGCTCTGGGTACGGTTCCTGACCCCCTTACTCCATGGGAAGGCTGTAACTTTTTTGTCAAAAATGCCTGACGCTGTCTGTTTTGATTATACTGCTGTAAAAAATGTCTTTTAGAATGTTTTAAGCTAACATCTGAAATGTATAGGAAAAAGTTTTGTGAGCATAGACACAAGACAGATGAAAGTGTGTGTGAATATGTTGCTGAACCGAGCACTTATTTTCATAGCTGTGTGAGTGGATGTCAGGTCACCACTTTTGAAAGGCTGGCAGACCTTTTGGTGAGGGGAACAAGCCCTTAGCACTTTGCCTGAGGACATGAGGATCTGGTTAGCTGATAGCCAATGTGCTACTTCAGATGAGTTGAAGAAGAAGGGAGACCTATACCTGGCCAGCAGGGCAGCCCTGCACAGGAAGTGGACCCCCAGTACTGCTCATGGGTCTACAGGAGCTTATGGTGGGCAGCACAGACTGCCACAGCAGAATCTGCCAGTAGCAGGGGAAGCCACTAGTCCAGGTATACATCCAGGAGCTAGGGTTAAATGTTTTGAATGCAACCAGTGGGGCCATGTGGCATACAAGTGTCCTTGGAGGCAAGGTGGGGAACCAAAGGTGAGGGAGCCAGTAAGTGGGAAAGACAAAATGCCAATAGTAGGTTGTCTTCAGACAACAGGGGTACTAAACTACCATCCTGCAGATGTGCTGAGAGGGAAGGATTTGGATGAGGCAATACCATGTGCCTATGCAGTTACACGAGGTCAGGCTAGGAGACAAGCATGTCAGTCTGTTAGCGTGGGGGAGACCCAGACAGACTGCATACTTGCAGCCAGGACTGGTGAGGTTGTTACTTCAGGAAGGGAAATACGCTGTAGCAGTGAGACTGAAGGTGAGCCACAGCTGCTTGTGGGTACTGATGGTCCCTTGGACAGAGTGACTGCAAAGGTAGAGGAGAGTAGTACTGCCCAGGCTGGCAGTGAGGCACCACTGTCAGAGGATGCAAGACTTCCTGTGGAAGGAAAGCTGGGAAGGGTTACAAGGAGAGAGTTGAGACAGACTCAGCTCTCAGACCCTACATTGCAAGGCATGAAGCAGGTAGCTAGAGAGGCACCTGATTCTCAAGGGAAGGGAGAATCTGTATACTGGAACAAAGGGTTACTGTACAGAGAGTGGACCCCCGAGGGAGGGCTAGAAGGTGAGAGAGTGCAGCAGTTGGTAGTGCCTAGAGCCTACCATCTGGCACTTCTAGCCATAGCCCATGATATTCCCTTTGCAGGTCATATGGGCATAAAACATGCAAAGAGGCATATTATGCAGAACTTCTATTGGCCTGGAATTTCCAGAGGTGTAACAGGGTACTGCAGGACCTGTGAGCAGTGCCAAAAGGTAGGCAAGGCAGGAGACAAGGTGAGAGCTCCTTTGATACCTTTGCCTGTGATTGAGGAGCCATTTCAGAGGGTAGTTATGGATATTGTGGGTCCTCTGAGTACCCCAAGTTCCACAGGGAAATAGTGTATCCTAGTGGTAGTGGATTATACTACACGATACCCTGAGGCAGTGGCTTTGTCCTCCATTGAGGCAGTGAAGGTGGCAAATGCTTTGTTAGAGATTTTCAGCAGGGTAAGTTTCCCAAATGAAATACTGACTGACCGAGGTGCCACTTTCATGTCAGACCTGCTGGCTTGTCTGTGGATGTCCTGTGGGATGAAGCACATGAAGACCACCCCCTACCATCCCCAGACTAATGGTCTTGTTGAGAGGTTAAACTCTATAATCAAGTCCATGCTACGGGCATTTGCAGATCAGTTTAAGAGGGAGTGGGACAAATATTTGCCCCATCTGTTGTTTGCTTACAGAGAGGCTCCCCAGGAATCCATAGGTTTTTCACCCTTTGAGTTGCTGTATGGGCATAGGGTGAGGGGACCTCTAGATTTAATTCAAGATGAGTGGGAAGGTGAGTGTGAACCTCACAAGGAGTCTGTTGTGGCATACGTCCTAAACCTCAGGACAAGGCTGAGGGAACTCATGGGCTTGGCCCAGGAGAACCTGGCAGAAGCCCAACAACAGAAAAAGGTGTGGTATGACAGGAATGCTTGAGCTAGAGAGTATGCTGTGGGGCAGCAGGTAATGGTTCTCATTCCTGTCAGACACAACAAGCTGCAAGCAGATTGGGAGTGACTTTACAAGGTGGTAATAAAGGTAAGTGATGTTAACTACATGGTGGAACTGCTAGGCAGACAGCAGGGGCACAAATTGTACCATGTTAACATGATGAAACCTTACCATGATAGGGTGGCCCTTGTGCTGAGCATTTGCAGTGTATTGTGGGAGGAGTCTGAGCGAGATCTGGGGACTGATCTCTTCAGTGAGGCTCAGGCTGACACCTCAGTGGAAGGGGAAGCAATGTCCCAGAAGCTATCTCCTACCCACGTTCAAGAAATATGAGTAATGTTGCTGGAATTTGGGGACATGTTCACTGGGAAACCAGAGTGCACCCACCTAGTGCAGCACTAGGTGGATGCAGGACCCCAAAGGCCTATTAGGCAGGCCCCTTATAGGGTGCCTGAGAGAGTTAAGCTGAGCAAATGTCAGGTGGGTAGGGCAGAGGTCTCCTACCTTAGGACATAGAGTGAGGAGTGGGAAGATAAGGCCAGAACCTGCCAAAGTGGAAGCCATTCAGGCATGGCCTGCACCTGTTACTAAAAAGCAGGTGAGGGCATTTTTAGGGACAGCAGGGTACTACAGAAAGTTCGTCCCCAGTTACAGTACCATAGCTGCTCCCCTCACAGACCTCACAAGGAAGAACAGGCCAGATAAGGTAGTGTGGACCCCAGCGTGTGAGCAGGCATTCCAAAAATTTAAAGAAGCTTTGGGACGACCCCCTGTGTTAGCCAATCCAGATTACAGCAAATAATTTGTTGCACAAAGGGATGCTTTAAACCATGGGGTGGGGGCTGTACTTTGCCAGATTTCTTCAGAGGGGGAAGAGCACCCAGTGGTTTATCTCAGTTGTAGACTCCAACCCAGGGAAGAATGCTATGCAGTGGTAGAAAAAGGAATGTGTAGCCATAGTGTGGGCACTGCAGAAACTTCAGCCTTATCTGTATGGAAGAAAATTCACTGTAATGACAGATCACAACCCTCTAACATGGTTAAACAGAGCCAGTCGGCAAAATGTCAAGTTGCTAAGATGGATCCTGGGGTTGCAGGTATATATGTCAGTGCAGCACTGCAGTGGGGTTAGCAATGCCAATGCAGATGAGCTCTCAAGACAGGGAATGAGGTAGGTATACTCAGATAGACCTAACCCTCTCAAGCGGCGTTTCTCAAGGGTCACTTGGAAAACTAGCTTGAGTTCTCTGGGGGAGGGAGAAATGTGAAGACTGGTAGAGAAGGGTGAAGGCTGCCAGCCTAGTCAAATAGAATTTGATACATAATTCTGTCATTTGTAAATATAAATCTAAAATACAGGCTTGTTTCTTAAATGAGAGAAATACTGTAAAATGTGAACTTCAAGATTGTAGCAACATTGCCATCTGCTGTAAAGAAAACTAAGTCAAGCATTTCACATCTGTTCTTTGAAATTAAAATTATGTCTTGTATATCCTTTGATCTCTAGAGCTCAGAGTCAGTCTGTCTGAGCTAGCACATTCTTTCTATTGTTTTAACTTAAGGAATAATTACTAGAGTGTACATGTGAAATATCTTTTATTGTTGTAGCTTCCTGAGCAGGTGTTAGCTTGCTAAATAATGTAGCCTGTTGGCCTGGGAACTCCAGGCTAAGTGTCAAAGAAATTATGTAATGGGAACTAAATGAGGATGATGTAATCTGGGAGGGTCTAGCAAACATGTTTGTTAGTGATTTTAAAAACTATTGCTCAGACAGAGACTGTAAGCATTTTGATCTTGGACATCCAAACTCAGCACTGCCTTATGGTCTGTTAAGTAAGTTATCTTAGAAGTGTGTTTTCTTGTAGCAATAGCTAGGAAATTAGAAAAGATTAGACTGTGTTTTTTCTGTGTGGCCACGGTGGTGCAACAGTTAGCGTTGCCACCTCACAAGCAAGAGGTTCTCTGGTTCGATCCTCGGCTGGGGTGCCTTCTGTGCGGAGCCTGCATGTCTTTCCTGTGGCCACGTGGGTTTCCTTCGGGTGCTCCGGTTTCCTCCCACATCCCAAAGACATGATGTAGGTGGATTGGACACTCTAAATTGGCCCTAGGTATGAGTGCGTGCATGTGTGTGCCTTCTGTGGAAGGTTGGGCGCCGGGCTGGCAACTCAACACTGTAAAACTCCACTGCCAGTCATGAGCAGACAAGCGATCTGCTGTGGCAACCCCTAACTGGGAAAAGCAGAAAGAGGAAGAAGAAGACTAAGTGTTTTTTCTGTTACGTCAGAACTGTACTACTGAATTATGTTAAGTTTCTGTGTGATCTCTGAACTCTTGAATAGCACTGTGGTGTAGTAGTATTGCCTTGTGTTTTTAGCATTTATTATTAAATATTTTAAACCCTTTTCAACTGTGGCTGGTTTATGCAGAAATAATTAAGCTCTAGAGTACATGGCATGCTTAGAAGTGATCCTGTACTTAGCCTTTCCAATAAGCCTTGATTGTTTAAGTTACACTACTATTGGATTATTATATTGCACAGTAATAATTGGACACCCTTTTAAGGGCCTTTGGGTAGCAGCTAATTATTAGCTGGTGGTGGCAGTAATTACTACCATATAGTCTGGGTAAAGGGGCACAGATGGAGAATCTGTGTCAGCCTTTCCCAGGCGTGTCTGTGAAGTTGTATAAATACCTATCTCAAAGTGTGTGTGTGTATCAGCTACTTGAGCAGGGACACGAAGCACTGGTTGGACAGAGAGGGTACTGGAGGTTAGCTTGCCAGTTAGTCTGAGATCTGGACCCTATAGCTGTTCCAGTGGGGAGAGTTATTGGGGACCTGGAGAGCAAGGGAGCAACCAGCCCCAGACTGATTGTGATCCCTGTGTGCACTTAAGGGAAATTGTACTTTACGGCGTGTATTTATTATACTTTCCTCATATATGAGATGCCCTCTCTGGTGTTAGTGGTGAGGATTGGGGCCCTTTGATTGCTAGGGCAGGGCACAGGCATCACAACATCATTAGCTATAGGGCCCCTTCAATGAACCATGATACCCAAGCTGCTTACTGCGACCTACTTGAGTCAATCAAATTACAACCAAACACTCTAGTCATGGGCAATTTTAACTAACCCTCCATTAACTGGGAAACTTATACAAGTATGAACATGCTCACACAAAGGTTTCAAGACTTTGTTAACACTAATGCATTGGAATAAGTAGCATGCAAACCCACAAGGGGCTCAAATATTCTCGACCTGGTCTTCACCAACATGGGTGACCGTTGCACCATCACAAATAGAGGACCCTCACTAGTATAATCTGATCACAAATCAGTCACATTTGAAGTAGCTATTACACCTGAACCCCTCTTAGGTGAAATAAGTTGAAAAATTTCACCAAAGCAAATTATATCCTTCTAAGGGATGGCATAAATAATTTCCAAGCTCCTATTCCCACAGATGGCATTGACAGCTATACTAAGGTGCACACAAATGCATTGTACAATCACTTACACAAATGTATTGACACTATTGTACCCGATAGGATCAAAACAAGATCTTCAAGAAAAAAACAAGCCTCCCTGGTAGACACCTAGCATTAATAAGTTATATTGCAAGGGGAAGAAGCTGCTGTCTAAGAATAAAAAAGAGAGGTCCCAGCCCTCGAAGAACACCCTTCTCTGCTTGAACAAACAAATAAGACAACTTGTAAAATCTTCTAAGGGCAACTTTAAAAAAAATGTAGCAACCATACCTAAGGATAACCATAAGGCATTCTTAAGCTATATCTGTATCCTAAAAGGTAGGACCCAGATGTGTGCTGAACTAGCTGTGGATGGCATCACACACACTGATCCTGTGAAAATAGATAACCTATAAGCTAACAGGTGGGCAACAATTTCACCACTGTCCCCTGTCCCCTCCAAACATCTCCCTCACCTTGCACCTCCAAAGAAAAAGTCATTAATGCTCTCTCTCCAAGGCAAAAACACAGCCTCTATGGGACTAAATGGCATCCCAGGTTGTGTTTTAAATGGTCTAAAACATGAATTAGCAACTCTGTTAGGTACTCTCTTCAACCATAGCCTGAATACTGGTTTTGTTCCTGCTGAATGGAAAACAGCAGCCATCATCCCCCTTCATAAATGGGGTACAACAACAGACCCTGGAAACTACAAGAAATAGATCATAATTACTATGTACTCCTCATGCCAATAATTGAGTACAATGCTCCCTTTGGCATGTACCTAACCAGGCACCTGCAGCAACTTGACAGACCTCAGAGATTTCTAACCAAGAAAAGTTATGGTCTCGAGCACATGTCATACATTGATAGACTAAAGTCACTGACACTGTCCTCAGCAGCATACAGCCTAGATAGAAGAGACTTGTGCCTGGCCTGCAGCACAATTTCAGATCCAAACTTAATGAAAATGCTGCATATCCACAAGTCAAATGGGACAAGGGTCACACACTCCAGGGACCTTAACCTGCCCAGTGACATAAACAGGACCTGCTAGAGAGGCAGATATGTCTTCTTGGAGGTTGCCACTCCTCTGGAATAGGCTACCAAGTCACCTTAAACAGAGCTCCTCTATGACACTGTTTAAAAGTAGCCTGGATGACTGGATGGGAAACCGTAAATTTCTGCCAAGGTTTTCACCTATGACCCTCCAAGATATGGGAAGTCATTGCTAACTAAGATCTCGAGTTTTGACAAGATCCTTTATGTTGGGCTTCTCTAGTATCATACTGGGAAAACACAGCTAGCTTCTAAAGAACTTCAGGTCAATAGCCTAGTAACGACCTATGAACTATCAGTTTGCTTTAAATGTTCTCCACCCGGAATATCTTTTCATTGTGTGTCTGTATGTTTGTGTGTGTGTTGTGCATGTGGATATATATATAGATATATATATAGATATATATATAGATATATATATATATATATATCTATATATATATCTATATATATATCTATATATATATATATATATATAGATATATATATAGATATATATATAGATATATATATAGTCTATATTAGGTGATCAAAACTTTAGGTAATCGAATACCTAAAGATCGACACCTAAACAGCGAAAGCTGTAAACATAGAATGACCAAGTCCACAAATTCTTTCAAAGGGAAAGAATTCACTTCACTGTTATCAGGAATCTGCCCCTTTATCCACTGTCAAGTGATCTCAGAGTTGGTATATTTAGTTACTGGGGGTGTGGGGGCACAGCCCCCCATATGGAGGGGTGTGAGGGGCGAAGACCCTCACTCAATTACAGTTTGAAATTTTTTTTTCCTGTGGCCAAGCAAATTCTTTCCCTATGAAAAAATTTGCGGAAGTGGCCATTCGATGTTTATAGCTTTCAGTGTTTAGGTGTCGAGCTTTAGGTATTCGATTACCTAAAGCTTCGACTTTATAATAAAGACTATATATGTATTTTTTTGGGATAAGACTTTAATTTATGGTGAACAAAATATTTATAGATAATATATGGATATGTGGTATTGATATCTTGATGATTGATGGCTAGTTTGGACAGGTTCTATAGAAATGTTGAAAATGTTTGTTGGCTATTTGAATTTGAATACATTTAGTATGGTGTTTGTGGCAAAATTTGATTTCTTTAATATGGATTTTTTGGATGCGACTGTCACTAAATTGACTGATGGTACTATTTCTACTAGTTTGTAAAATAAACCATTTACTAAAACTTCACTACTTACTGCAGATAGTTGCCATCCTAAACATATTATTATAAATATTCAAGTAAACCAGAAATGCACCACCAGGGTTTCTGGACTCCATACAACTTTATTACAAAAGTTAAGTGCTTTCATCAATCAGAGTTGACTTTATCTGTCAACTTTGATTGATGAAAGTGCTTAACTTTTGTAATAAAGCTGTGTGGAGTCCAGAAACCCTGGTGATGCGTTTTTGGTTTACTTGTATCTTTCCTCGCACCATTACACCACTTTTTGGGTCAAATATCATTATAAATATCCCCAAGGCACAATTTTTGAGGCTACGTCATATTTGTAGTTCTATTAATAATATCTATAATCTATTAAAATGGATAGCAGATTTTTGAATAGAGGTTATGACTTACATGCTGTTAATCAAGCAGATGTGGTGGTATCGAGGCTAGCAAGGGACGGTTTATTTTGGCCTGAGTTAAAAGTAGGATGTAATGAACCACAGGTGAGATTGGTAACTATTTTTGGTACCAATACTTTTAAATTTAGGGAGATTGTTAAAAAATACTGGTACCTTTTGAAAGTTTTTTGAGCTATATCATGATAATGTGTTACAAATGTACTGACAGGGTCATAAGAAGGCTAAATCATGCATGTCCAAAGCTAGTGGGTTTGGCCTAGATGTATCCACAAAGACTTAAGTCACGGGCCTCTATTACAGGAGGTGTAATGTATCACACAGTGAAAACTCTAGCATGGTTGGGTTTTTCTTGTAGTTTGTACTAACTGGTTTATCTGTGTGACCTTTTTACTCTT
>NC_056732.1:1520841463-1520893963 GCF_019279795.1 Protopterus annectens | reverse complement strand
GGGTGGGAAGCCCATTCTGCATCCCCTACCCTACCCCAATCTCACCCCATTAATTTAATATTATACTTCCCACATACATATTTCACTGGTGACTCTTATTCCAAAACCCTCCCTTATGACCATACTACTTTTATACATACACTTCTGTTTCTTGTTTCCACTTTCCTATCTTTTATTTAATTTTTAGGCCCATCCCCAACTATCTTTTTCCCTCCCATACTGCATTGCACCATATCCATTTATAATCACAGCCCTCCCTGATAGGACCTATCTATTTCACATTGTATCTTTTTCTTTTCCCAAAAAACCCTAATTTCTTATTTTGACTAGATTCTTATACTCTAGCCTTTAATACTCCTCTATTCCTTACATTCAAGAGAAGATATCAAGACAATCTACCTCACTTTGTTTATAGAATACACTTCTCTCCTTACCTAACCAGTTCCAGCTTTCAGAATCCTCCATCACTGAATCTCCTACTGTCTTGCAACTTCTTGTTTCCTTCTTCACTGTTACTTCACCACTACCTGACATCTACAAAATATAGATTCCTGTACTTAATTATGTTACTCTACAGCTTATCCTCTATTCTTCTCCTCCTACTCTGCTAACTTTCATCCTACCACAACTCAACAATATATAGCAACATAGCCCCAACTCTGTCCCAAAAATGTATCCATACTTCCTCTTTACACTCTCAACACATCGTACCAAACATATTTCACATTATCCCTCATCTTTATTCCAAATATAGGCTAATTAATTGTACTTTAACTGAAACCAAAACAAAAGCAAGTGCAAAAATCCTCTCCAAAAGACAATTTTGTATAATTTCCCAATATACTAAAATCCTTCTAGGAGGAGATATCCATCCTAATCCTGGTCTCACATTTCACAATGAACCCAAAGACAATTCTCTTCCACATGCTTTTGTAACCCAACAGCAGTCAATCCCCAACCCTGGTGATCTAATTTTTGCTGCAATAAATGTAAGACGTATAAGAAATAAAACTGCAGAAGTACATGTCTAGATTACACACCATAAGCCTGATGTTCTCGCTGTAACTGATACTTGGCTTAAACCCAGCATAAACGACTCTAAAGTTATACCTCCTGGCTATAATATCATCCATAATGAAACCAAAAACACACAATTGCACACTTAAATCTGATACCAATAAAACGGCCACACAATAAAGTCCGAGGGGTGCTCTCTTTATTCAACTTCCTCCTTAACGCAACAAATTGCATACAACATTTCCATCTTAATCCCAAAAACTTCATCAGATGAATGAAACAAAGTGAGCAGTCCATTTTAAATACCCCCTCCCCTAATAAAGTCATCCAATAAACATTTTATTAATTAAATCAATTCTGTAATTAGATTCTAAATAAATATATTTCATTTAATATTGAAGTTAAAATTGCTCTAAAATCCTAATCTTATACTTTTACTAGGGCATGGCGTATGAGAATAAATAAAAATAAAAATAAAAAAATAGAATTAAAAACACTTATGATATATTTATAATTTTTTGTTGCACCAGTGTTTGGTTGAAAATATTGACAAACATATAGTGAAATACACTACATAGTAAGATGTTAAAATCTAACAAATAATACGTGGTAGATGATATAAGACAAATGTAGGTTGTTGATGTGTTGGACCACATCCTGTTCACCTCTCTGTTGGCTACCAAAACTTATAATTTGGCTGCTCTTAGTTTTAAAACTGGTGGCAAAGAGAGATGATCATTCAGACCTGAGTCATTATTGGCTTCCAGTTTTAATTGCCAAAACAGTTCTCAAAACTCTATAGTGGTCTCCCAAGGCCCTCCCTGTGGGTCCACTTCAATTTTTTCTATGACATAAAAACCATACTTTGCTAATGGACAGGTAGTGTGATGTCTAAATAGGGCATTGGTCTCGTCCTTTTTCCTAATATCATTCAGATGTTCATAGATGCGCCTTTTTAATTTCCTGGTAGTCTTCCCTATATAAAATGCCCCACAGATGTTGCAGATAGCAATATAAACCACACCTATAGTGTCACAATTAGTAAACCCATTGGTTTTAAGTTCTATCCCTCTTTTTGTTAAAGCAATTGTTTCTCCTTGTATAATTTGTGGGCACTGTGAACATCTCCCACATCTGTATGTTCCTTTTTTCCTCCTACTTGGTTTTGTCTTTTTGGTCTCTAGTATTTATCTAATGTTCCTCCCCTTTCTATAAGTAAATTTAAGGGGATCCAAAAAAATTGTATCCAAATCTGAGTACTTACTAAACCTATTCCAGTTACTGGTAACTATGTTTTTGATTTTCTCAGTATCCCCACTGTAATTTAGTGCAAAGTTACTACTCCAATTAATATTGTTCTGTTGGTGTTCATTTACTTCATTCCCCCTGTTATCAGTCATATTTCCTAAAATAGGGGTAAATTTCTTCCTTCTTTCCTGCCTAACCTCAACCATAATTTCCTCAATAAATTCCAGGAGATATTCCCTTTCCATGAACATTTTTTGTCAAATTTTGACTTTCTTTTTCATAATCCTGGTCTTCAGATGTCATTCTACAACTCCTTATAAATTGCCCCCTCACAATACTCCTCTTTTGAGAGAAGGGGTGGGCACTTGTAAAGAACAAGTATGAGTTGTAGAAGGTACTTTTTTTAAATACAGTGGATTTAAAGTACCCAGAATCAGTATTTATTTCCAAAGTCACATCCAAATATTCCAACTTATCTCTGGAAATATGGTGTATGAACTTCAAAAATTCAGTAGTACCATTAATGTATTTTATAAAGTTATGTAACTCTTCCTCTGGTCCTACCCAAAAAATAACAATATCATCCAGGTACCTTCGGTAGTAATTCCAGTACTTTGAGTAGTCAGAATGGAAAATGTATTTCTCTTCCCATGTGGAAAGCACTAAATTAGCATACATGGGAGCACAGCTTGCTCCCATAGCCACCCCACTAGACTGTTTGAAAAATTCCTCCTTGAAAAAGAGGAAGTTATTCCTTAATACTAGGTCCATTAATTCCATAAGTAGGCATATTTGATCGTTGTCTATATCCCCCTTAAACCTTAATGCTTCCTCATACCATTCTAGGCCAATACTGTGGGGTATTATGTTGAACAAATCCTGTGTATCCAACGTAACAAATAGCATTTCTTCCACATACAGTCTATGGTTGACACTCCTCAAAAAAATCCCATGCATCTTTAAGTATGCCTGCTCTCTCTGTCCACAATTTATTTAATTGGTTGTCCAGAAATTTAGCCAGGAGGTAAGTTTTAGATCCTGTGGCGGCCACTTTGGGCCTAAGTGGTGGATCATCACAATTTTTATGAACTTTGGGGATTCCGAAGATAGATGGTACTTTAGGCTTATCTATATATAGGTAGTGATATGTGTCAAGATTTATGTCCCCATCTTCTAGTAATTCTTTCAACATAAAGTCTATTCTTCCATGGTCTACGTTGATCTCATTTCTCGAAACTTTTGAATATCTATTGATGTCATTGAGCATGTCCAACATTTTAGCAGAATATAGGATGCTATCCATAATGTGTTGTGAAATGAAAACAGGTGGAATCTCTCCAGTGACCCTCTAGAAGCTTTTGACAAATCACTCAAACTGTCTGGAATGAAGAAAACATTTATTTTAAGCTCAAACACTAGTTTTTCATCAGTTTGAAAAACCAACTTCCTCAGAACGGATACAATGTCATAACAGTTAAACCCTTTCTTATATCTTCAGCCTTCCTCTCACATGATCACTGTAGCTCCATGACACTTCCACTGTGCATTAAAAAGAAAAGACAAGAGATAGAGAAACAGGTTCTGTTAATCTATCTCGTTTTTTCTTTTTAATGCACAGTGGAGGTGTCATGGAGCCACAGTGATCATGTGAGAGGAAGGCTGAAGATATAAGAAGGGGTTTAACTGTTATGACATTGTATCCATTCTGAGGAAGTTGGTTTTTCAAACTGACGAAAAGCTAGTGTTTGAGCTTAGAATAAATATTTTCTTCATTCCTGATGGTTTGAGTGGTTTGTCAATGGCTTCTGGAGGGTCACTGGAGAGATTCCAGCTGTTTTCATGCTATCCATAATGACCACTCCCCCACCCTTGTCTGGTTTCATAACCCTAATTTATTGATTATCTCTGAGGGAGGTGAGAAATGTGTATTTTTCCTTTGTAAGATTAAATTAATGTCTACTATTCCTACAACTAGCCCTAAGTTCCTTCTCCACCTGTGATTCAAAATTTTTCAATTGTGGGTGGAGGGGTGGATTATATGTACTTTTCTTTTTGTTCTGCATATTAACTTGCTTGTTTCCTTCTGTTTGATAGCCAAACATTAATTCAAGTTTTTTTTTTTTTTACGTAAAAACAACTTCAAATCGATCAAAGTCGGGAAATGTCCTCAGTAGAAGTAGGAACAAATTTTAAACCTCTACAAAAAAAGGTTAAAGTAAGTGGGAGTAATCTCCAACCCACTGTAGTTGAAAATATTGAAATTGTGGTAGGAATTCCTATTGCCATCACTAACTATAATTTGATCATCTATCTTGAACTGAGGAATGTCTGTCCCATTCTTATCTGGGCTCAATATCGTCTCCCATTTGGGTATCTACCCTTGTGACTTTGATAATAATTAACAGGACCTTCTTTAATTCTCTCTGACCTCCTAAGTTCCGGAAAATCATGGGGGGGTCATCGAGGTCATACCTATCTTCCTGGTGGTAGTATTGATGTTTTAAACCTTCCCCCATCTGTTTTCTCCCTCTGAGGTCCCTTTCATATGTAACATTACCCCTTTCTGGAAGTGTAGCTCCAGCATATTTGTTATTAAACTCCTAAGATTTAGGTTTGGGATAACTAACCTTGTCCTCATATTCCATTATATCACGGTCCAGTTTCTTACATTTTCTATCATACAAAAACCTACATTTGTCTTCAGTTTTTACTTTTGTGTTAAAATATTTCATTTTTTCCTCTTCTACTGTGAATAATAAATCATTTATTATCAGTTGATTATTTTTCTCTGTATCAGACAACAATTTCTCCATTACCCTCTCGTTCTCATAAATGATAGACTTCACTATCTCTAATCCACAATTAATAACAATATTTAAAAGTTCCACATGAAAATCACTACCTTCAACAACATTGTTGGGGTATTTATAAATCCACAGTCCCTTAGGCACAATCCCTTTCCCCACGCATTCTTGTAAATAATTGTTATCAATGCTTAGGAATTTATACTTCATCATTAAATCATACAAATTGTTGACGTTGGTGTTATAACTGTTGGCTATAGGAACATTTGCTGTACGATTGTGGGAAACATAATTAGAAATTTACAAATAGAAAATTAGAAATTATCATCCATGACTGTATAAAGAGGAAAGGTGGTGATAATAATTTAATATTTCACAATACCTAGCACATTTCCCCTTACAGCAAACCAAAACCAAAATTCAGTTCAGCAGTGCTTCTTATTGCTTTCCTCAAAATAAACAGTTATAAACAAATCTGTATCACTGTCCTTTACATCCCTCCTAGCAACAATACAGCTATACTGGAAGATATCCTACTTTGGACATCCACATCATTTCCACAAGAAAAAAATTTACTAGGTGATGTGAATGTCACCTGCTTGGACCTAAACTCTAACTCCTCTACATCTAGGATGAACTTGTATGGTCTTACACAAATAATTAATAGCCCCACACATTACACTAAGACACCAAATTATCTCTATTATCAGACCCTAGCAAATACTCCATTACAGGTACAATGTCAGACTGTCTCAGTAATCATCTCCCAATCTATATGACTAGACATCTCACACATCCAATTAAACAGCATATTTATAAAACACCATGTAACCTTTCCATGTTTAGCCCAGAAATGTTCATTACTACACTTTCATCTATTAACTAGAACTTCCTAAAAATCCTCCCTTACATGATGCTGTAATTGAATTTAGTGCAACTTTTCTAAATATCCTAAATAGCCATGAACCTCCTAGAAGGAAGAGAATGAAAACAAATAATGCAATTTGAGTATCCAAAAAAGAGTAGAATGCTAATTCAGGACAGAGAAAAAGCATGGAAAGAATGGCAAAACTATAAAATATCTCAATATCTTGAAAACTTCAGAATGCTTCGCAATCATATTAAAAAGCAAATAAATGAAGACAAAAAAACTATACTATAATAACTTTCAGACTAATACTAAACACGACCTTAAAGATTTTGGCCATCTATTAACGAAATCTTACATCCTGGCCAAAAATTCAGCCCAAAGCCCTCTCCTGATAATTCACCACTCAGAACTGCAATAGAGTTCAACTCTTATTTTATAGATAGGATAGTGTCTCTAACTATGAACTCATCAACATCTAATCCCAAACCTGCCCAACAGCCACATATCACCACATTCACTTTCAAATCTGTGCCCACATCCTATATAAAATTACTCTTAAACATTCTTAAACTATGCTCTTCTTCAGTTGATGACCTTCTGCGTGAGTACCTAAAAACAGCAGCTGTCAGCATTGCCTTTCCTGTCTTAATCCTTATAAATAGGTCAGTCCAGGAATTCCATGTTCCCTCTCTCTGGAAAAAGTCACACATTATCCCTCTGCGCAAAGGAGGAAATTCAGCAGACATTAATAACTTTAGACCTATAGCAATCTTATCTCCCCTTGCCAAAATACTTAAAAATGTATTCAAAAACAATTGCTGGACTATCTCCTGCAGGAAGAACTCTTATCTCCTATATGACAGTCTCTCTTTTCTCTGGGCCAGTAATCAAGGAGCCTCAATCCTCAGCACTGACACCAGTGAGAGACAGTAACTAAAAACAGAAATGGATTTACACGGTGTTTCAAATGCAGCTGTCTGCATCAAGCAAAATTTCCTCCATGAGCACACAAGGAAACCACTCCAGACCTGGGACTTGACTCTGTGTTTCTCCAGATCCAAAACAAGACCAACTTTGGAGTGCTGTGTCCCAATTCCAAGTAGCTGACACACCCACACCTGGGTATTTCATTTTCACATACATGTACACACACATACACACTCCTAGGAAAGGCTGCCATAGATTCATTAGCTATGTCCTCCCACACCTAGACTATAAGGGAATCACACTGCCACCAGTCAAATGCTCTAAGGATCTTACAAGGATATCCAATTATAATGAGTAAAATCTATGCTAATACAAATAGTAGAATGTTACTGAACAGCAAGTGTTTTCGGAGTGACCAAGGTGTCACTAAAATAAGCACAAGTATTCTCAAGATGTTAAAGGTAAAAGTATTGTTTAAAAGCCCAGCCATAATGAAAGCTATGAAAATATTTAATAATAAATAATAAAATAGACAAACATGAATATACCAAATATCGAAGTACAATAAACACCAGTGTTTCAATCACATGCACTGCCCTATTCTCCCCTGGCACAGATGGCAATACCTCACATCATCACACACCCCCCTCCCCTTTGCAGACTCAAGCTAGTTTTTCAAGTGACCCTGGAAAAACATTTCTTGAGAGAAAAGAGCCTATCTGGGAACACAATAACCTACACCCTGTCTTGAAAATCCATCTGCATTAGCATTGCTGTAATCTGGACTGGCTAACACAGGGGGTCCACCCAAAGCCCCTTTAAGCTTTTGATGCCTGCTCACAGGCTGGGATCCACAGTACTTTATCTGGTCTGTTTTTCCTTGTCAGGTCTGTGAGGGGACCAGGTATGGTACTATAACTGGGAATAAACATTCTATAGTGTGCAGCCCATACCTGAATAGCTTCCATTTTGGCAGTTTCTAGCCTAATCTTACTACTCTTCACTCTATGTCCCATACAGGAGACCTAGTACTAGCACTGCACTTCTAGCCTATATAGATACTGTCAGTAAAGCTACAGATAATGGCAAACAAGTCTCATCCTTAATTCTAGAGTTGTTTAAAGCCTTAAACACAGTTTGTCACAGAAAACTTCTTTAAATGTTCTCACTAGATCTATCTAAGCCCACCATTCTGTGGGTTGGTTCAAAAGCTACTAGTCCAATAGGTATCAATCAGTAAAATGGTACTCCATGCTCTTTCCTTACCTCCTAGTCAGCTACGGTGTGCCACAAGGATCTATCCTTGGTCCCCTCCTCTTTAACACTTTCACTAACACCCTCTATATTTCCACAAAACAGGCCACACCAATACAATACTTAGACAATTATGCTCTCATTACAATATCTGATAACATGATATACCTCCAAAAAAACTACTCAGGAAGCTTTAAAAGCAACTGAAACAAGGCTTTGTAACTCACAACTCACAAATCATGCTCAACCCAAAACTGAACAAGCAACTACTTTTTTCCCCAAATCCTCTCTAATGAAAAACAACATTTAATTTCCTCTCTCTTGATAATGCAACCATTGAAGTCACTATTCATAGCAGACTATTAGCATGATAGTGGATGATAATCTTACATTTGACCTGCATATAAAAACTTGCATAAGAAAAACTCATCAAAAACTAGGGATGCTTTACAGAGTCAAACACTCTCTCATGCAATTAAAGCTCCACTTGCCACTGCCTATCTCCTCTCCACTCTTCTTTATGGTGTTCCCATCCTTACTAACCTCCAGGTTTCACAAAAATTAAAACTTGAACAATGCTGTAACAATGTTGCTAAATAGGACCCGCCACTATATAGCACTGAAAAGCCTACATTTGGTAGAACTGCCACATCAACTAACATGTACACAACTTCTTACCACCTATGAAATTATCCAGCATCCATCTGCCTGTCCTGTACTAAAAAATCTTTTACACAACAATATTCCCAATCAATCTCTGCAAAACAAGTGACCAAAAACGTCTGTCTTTCTACAAGCCTAGCAAATCTGGTGGGCATTGACACTACTTGTACAAGGTTACTAAGGCCTGGAACTCCTTACCTGTATTCATCAGGTCTATGCCCTCCCTCCCATCTTTCAAAACCACTCTGAAAAACGTCCTAGCTAAAATCTGGCTCCATTCTTGCTCATATCCAGGATAAACTATGCCCTAAATGTGAACAAGTACCTTTTCGTTCCTTATACTTCCTTATTCTCCCTTCTTCGCTTACTTGCTTACTGCTATTTAATTCTCATCCCTTACTTTCTGTCTAAATATACCATAAGCCTGTTTTTCCCTCACCTCATATTGCAATTTTTATTTGTATTAGACTAACTTACCTTTACTTTCTCTACAAACGGACTAAAGTTTCTCTAAATATTAAATGATTGTCACATATCTTATATCGAATTTTAACTAATGTTTTATATTATGTCTAATTTGTTGTAATTGTTTAAACTCCAGATGTTTTTGTTTTATTTTTAAAGATTGTAAAATTATTGTTCTTAAAATGTTTTGTAATAATTCACCCCTGGACTCTGCTGAAAATGGGCTTCTACCCAATTGGACTTTCCCGGTAATCAAATGTCAATAAATAAATAAATAATAAATAAGCCATACATGATGTGCAAGTAGGTCAGACTACTACAGGAGGTGGTAGAACTTATAATAAGAGACAACTTTAAGAGAAGATCAATCTCTAACTTAAAAACTATCTGCTTATAGCATGCTATGATAAACCATCATCCAAATAACCACGATAGATTCCTAAAAGTCTGCAAAGAACCAGTTTGGCTTTTTCGAAGATATCTTGATTAGTTAACGTATAATATGATTTTAACAACTCCTTAATTAACTGGAATACATATATCTTAAAAGATGGGGATGATAAGAGGATTTTTAGACCTAATAAGCAAAAACTCCCTGGAACAGATAATCAGTGTGCCATGTAGAGGTCAAACATTCTGGACCTGCTTCTAACTAAAATAGCTTCTACAAGTACTACCATTCTAATGTCTTCATCCCTGATTAATAATCACAGCAAATGTCTAACCTTCTCCACCACAAATCACTATTTATTTAATATTTGTTTACTGGGAAAGTCTGACTTGGAACAAGGACAATTTTCAGTGGAGGCCCACAGAGAAATGCTCCAGATGCATGTCTTTGTAATGTGGGAGGAAACCAGAGTACGTGGAGGAAACCCCACACGAATGCAAGGAGGACATGTAGACTCCACATGGAAGGCACCCAGCTGAAAATCAAACTAGAAAACCTCTTGCTGTGGGGTGACAACAATAACCGCTGCACCACCGCACCATCCACTAGATAAGACCCATGCAGCCAATAATTCTGAATTGAAGGACTTCCAACAAACAAACTTTATTAAACAGTATGACAAATTACTGAATTTCACTTGCAACATCATCAGCCCCAGTTATGAGTCAGCTATACCAATGAGTTCTATGCTCATATAAATAAGTAACTAGATGTGACCATCCCTATTAAAACAAAATTTAATAGGAATTTAAGAATAATCCACTTTGGTTGGCTACCAGTATACACAAACTGTATAGCAACAGGACGAAAAACTGCTTTAATATTACAGTACATCTTAAACTGCTCATGTCAAAGGTCACATCAAAATTATTGTCTCTTATAAACCAGGCTGAGCCTGAAGTTGTTCAGTATTGATCAGTGCACTACCCAGATAAAAAAATATAAATAAATAAATAATCAGTAAGACGCTAAAATCTACAATCAGAGCTAACAAGGCAAATCACAAATTTAAATTAGCCTGTGTAGCAAAGGATAATCATAAGCCATTATTTCTTTATATTAGAAAACTAAGCAATAGCACCTAGCCATGTTCAGAACTAATCCATAATGGCCCCATCCACTCTAACCTAACCGACATAGGAAATATACTAACAGAAATATATAGTGCAAACTTTACCTCAGACACAATTATCCTTTGTCTCTTCCAGTTTCTGTATCTGTTTTACCTCCTAACATCCCAATGGAGCACGTGCTGAAGGTGCTTTCTAAGATGAATATAACTACTACCACGGGGTCATATAACCTACCTGGATGCCTTAAACATGCACTTGCTGGACACTTCTTAAACTTTTTAATATAAGCCTACTTATAGGGCATAACACCAAAGAATGGCAAGCTGCAGCACTGATGGCTCTACCATGGACCTGTGGAACTATAAACTGGTTAGCCTAACTAATCTGATTTACAAAGCCATAGAGTGTATCATGACTGACCTCGTTAGCTACAATTTCAAAAGCCCAAACCAGTTTGGCTTTTCCAAAAGAGATCTTGATTAGTTAACTTAGTCATGTTTTTCAAGAAAGTCACTTAGGCTGCAGACAGTGGTCATCCTCAGAACACAGCCTCAATAGATCTGGCCAAAGTATTTGAAACTATTCCCTATACCAGCATTGTTAATAAGCTAAGTGCCTTAAACAATGATCATGTGGTAAGGTGGATAGAAAACTGCCTAAAGTACAAAACTCTGGTTACCAGAGTGACAAGCTCCACCTCTATAACTATGAAGGTATCCACCAAAGCTCAGAACTTGGGCTTCTTCTTTTTGACACCCATTTCTCCAATCTCCAGATGGGAAATCAGGATGTTTGGTTAACTAAGTTCACAGATGAGTGCAAACTAAGCATCATTGTCACATTATGTTCTGATACTACATTATTGCAACAGGAATGCACAGTATTAAAAAGTGATGGACTAAAAAGGTTGACATTAAATGTAAATAATTGTAGCATTGTCACATTTGGGAAAGAGCATTTTTTGTTAAAATGCAGCATAGCTAATACTCCGCTCCAAAATGACAATGTAGTTGGAAATCTGGATTTGACCATCATGTACCTACTGTAATTAAAACAACAAACTATTCTACATAGCACAAATAAAGTCTAAAGGCATGTCATCCATGTAAAAAAAAGTTGTCATACCTTTGTGTCCTGTTCTCAGACTTATCTATAGAATAACATATCACGTTTTGGCTGCACCTATCTAGATATGTTAAGTAAATGGAAAGGCCACAGAGATTCTTAACCAAGAAGATTGCTGGTCAAAAGAGCTGAGCTGCCAGGAAAGGCTTTGAGCATTATCTCTTTACTCTTTGCCTTATAGGCTGTTACAAGAAGATCTATGCCCTACATCCAGAACCATTATCGACCCCATCCTCTGTCATCTTCTTCATCTCAGCAAATCAAATACCTCACTAACACCAGAACAAGAGAACAAAGTGCCCATCTACAGACTAATAATCAACGGAGAGGCAGATTTATTATCCAGTGCCGATATTATCCCTGGAACAGACTTCTGCAAGTTAAACAGTGTGAAACCCTAGCATCATTCTAGTCTATCCCGGGTGATTAAGTCAGTATCCATACATTTACCCCTGGACTGACCTGCTTTACTCTTCTTGGAAAGGGTAGATTTTAACAAGGTGAACATGGTCTTTTGTCAACTGCCTTGTAACTACTGTGAACATATGAGTTAGAATGAGGGGAGGGGGAAATCAAAGGAGAAGGGCAATGTACATAGTGTTGTGCTACTTGAATAATCAAGTAAACTTACCAAGCTGGGATGGTGCTGCCTCTGCTGGGAAAGACATGCATTTGGTTGTTCCTTCTGAATGGGCAATGCTGAGGCAATCGCTGGTTTCCAAGAAATTAACCAACCACAGTTGCCACAGCATAGCTTTTACATTCACCTGCTGTACCAAGTCAAATGGCTCAGTTTGCTAGAAGAAGAATGTCAGGTTGCAGGATTTAACCCCTCTAACCCCTCTATCTGCAGTACTGATAAAAAACAACAGCAGGGAGCACAGGATTCAACCCCTCTGTCTGCAGCACTGATAGAAAAAAAGAGCAGCAGGGAACACAGGATTCAACCCCTCTATCTGCAGTACTGATAGAAAAACAACAGCAGGGAGCACAGGATTCAACCCCTCTGTCTGCAGTACTGATAGAAAAACAACAGCAGGGAGCACAGGATTCAACCCCTCTGTCTGCAGTACTGATAAAAAACAACAGCTGGGAGCACAGGATTCAACCCCTTTGTCTGCAGTACTGATAAAAAACAACAGCTGGGAGCACAGGATTCAACCCCTCTGTCTGCAGTACTGATAAAAAACAACAGCTGGGAGCACAGGATTCAACCCCTCTGTCTGCAGCACTGATACAAAAAAAGAGCAGCAGGGAACACAGGATTAGCTCTTCTGTCTGCAGCGTTGTTGTTGTGTCTTTCAGCTTTTCCCAGTTAGGGGTCGCCACAGTGGAACTCCGGTCCGCTAATGACTGGCAGTAGAGTTTTACGTGCCGAGTTGCCAGCTCTGACGCACAACCTTCAACGAAGGTATGCCCATTCACGCATGTCTCCATGAAGACACTCTAGCTGAGAATCGAACAGGACAATATCATACTGTGAGGCGACAACGCTACTGCAGCACCACCACCGCAGTCAACTCCTCTGTCTGCAGCACTGATACAAAACCAGCAGCAGGGAAAAGAACCTGGTCAATTAACTGAAAAGAAAGGAAAGTTCTGAACCCAGACAAGACATGTTAGCTTTAAATAATTCAGTGTGTTTAGTTTAGTAAGTAACAAGTGAGTCTGTGAAGTCAGGACTCATTGGAATACTTGATCATTAGATGCTTTTAGATGTCACACGACCATATTATAATACAATAAAACAATTTGTTCAACACTAGGTTTTCATTCTGATGCAAATGAAGAGTTAAAGACAATGTGCTGTAACCATTGTAAAAAAAAAAACATAATGCATTTTGGAAGGTTAGAAGACATCTTCAGACCTTTTAGACTTCCTGCAGCTGACTATCTTGTTATGATGAATATTATTCTGCTAAACGTGCTGCTTTCATTCCCTCCTTTTCATTATCAGCAGTTACTATTCATTATCCTGTGCATTATGCTTGCCGAAGAGTTTAGGACCCTTCAAAAGTAATTTAATGACTGAGTAGAAAATCTTCGCTGTATTTATTTATTCATGTACTCATTTCTCTTTGTTATTTATATGTGCAAAATATATTTTATTTGGCATTTCATATTATAGTGACACTTTCTGTTCTCATTATATAAGTAGAAATGCCATTAAGTTAGATTCTGAGATCCTGACTTTAATGTTCTAACTTTTATAAACACACGTTCATGCACACACTCAAAAATGTCCATTAATGAGATACATTACAAATGGCATCAGCCCCCAGGAGTATACACAACTCTACAATGAGAATATTATGCAAATTCTTAAATTTAGAATGCAACTTCAGACATAGCACTGCGGCCACAGTCCCCCTGCTGTTCCAAAATTAGATCTGCCATTTTACTGGCAAAAGTAGTCACCCTGAAATCAGCTCCAAACTTCACAGCTAAAGTTTAGTTTATCTACACTGTTTTTCTTTAATCTATTCATTATTTTCTCATTGAGATTTCAGTAACAAATGTGCTCATTTAATTTTCTGCTATTTTTGAAGGATACCCTGTTATATTCTAGAAACTAGAAAAGGCTGCAAGACAACATTTATCTTGCATGAGGAAACAAACTGTTTTGTATTATAAATTTTAATCACATAATGCTGCATTATTAAAATAAAATAAAAAGGAATATCATGGCTTTTTGGATTCTAATTTTGTTTTGTTTTATATGTTATGGCAAGCACAATTTAGCACCACTTAATGGAATAGTTTTCCTTGTATAATTTCTGACATGTATAAAACAGGCATATGTGCCTTGTATTTGTACTGTTTATAAAATGTTTTTTTTTGCAGTGTAGAGTCCTACTTAAAACAAAGCTGACAGCATGCTTTGCACATGCTTTAAGTGATGTTGTGCATTATCTAAAATACATAGTGTTTCAGTTGCTTGAAAGTTGGTCTCATTACTGTAGTTTTGAGGTCCCCAGGATTTTAGTGCATTTGCAATGAGCCTGCTTTGGGGTGAAGTGGGTGACTGACTGACTCTAACCTTGAGGATGCCCAGACCATCACTGTAGTAATACCTTTTCAAAACAATCTGTTCAACATTATGTTAGAGACTTTCCAATAGAATCAATTAATTAAAATTTCTAGGTAGAGTCAGGGTTGCATCTGATAAGGAAATCATGCCCTAGTCAAATAGTAAAAACTTTTGACAAAAAAGCAACTTGTAATGAAGACCACAGCTGGAGTCTTTACATAAAGCAATATACAGATGTTATACACCCCCTTGTTTGTTGTTGACTGGTCATATGTACTCAGTTTATCCATACCTTTAGTATCCTTTTGGCTCCTTGTTTCATTGTTCATAGTTCATAGGTTGGTACTAGGCTATCGGCCCTAGGGCCTATACAAGCCTAGCCATAACAATTCCCTGGATATTTCTTCCCACGATATTTACTTCCCTGGACCCCTGTCTAGCAGATTGCTCAGTTATTTTATTTCTTTATTCATTCATTTGTTAATTGGCTAAGTGAGGTGATCTTTGGGGACCATTTCCTGTCACAACCAGTGACATGTAATAGTACAGACAGAATAAGAAAGAACTTCTAGAGTAGGACATATTAATCTATAAGGTATTTTACAGTGCTGCAGTGCATAACATACAGTTGTATAAGAACTTGCCATAACAGTACATGTCCTTCTGATCATTGTCACAGTATCATTGACAGATGGGATATCCTGCCATGGATAGTCATATGCTCAGACATACGCAAAAGCATCAGAACATACTTTCCCAGGGCCACAACACTGAAGATGAATTAGTGGCAAGTTTTATCTATCTAAATATATAAATACATATTTATATATATATATATATATATATATATATATATATATATATATATATATATATGGGTTCCAGTTGGGATTTCGAAATACTGAAATGTCGAATTTCAGTATTTTAAGACCAAATTGTGGAATCTGCAGTTGCGACACTGCAGAGTATCGAACCCAGAAATGTCAAACCCGCGGTACTGATGGCATGTTAGGTAAGTGTTATTTTTTTAATGGTTTTGGGGAGGGTTTTTGTGTATGTAAGTGTGCTGGGGAGTGTTAGGTGTGGGTTAGGGTAGGTAGATAAGAGTATGAGTGTGTCAGTGTTGAGAGTGGTGGTGTTTGTATGTATGTGATGTGTGTTTGTGCAAGGAGGTGCAGAATGTGTGGTGGTGGGTTTTCTGTCTTTTGGTGTTTAGTGTGGCCTCAGAGTTAGTATATATAAGTAGGGGGGGTGTGGGGGGGTAGGTGTGTGTGTTCATGTGTGTTGTTTTGCTTTGTTGTACTGTCAGGAGTTAGGTGTATTTGTGTTTGTATGTGTGGTGTAGTGGTTTTTTACATTCGCGGTTTTGAATTTTGTGGTTTTGGCTTTCGAGTTTGTGAGTTTTCAGCTTTATAATCTCGAGATATGAAATTCGATGTTTTAGTATTTTGAGATTATAAAGTGAATCCATATATGTGTGGGTCTAAAAACGTTGACTTACCGGAACATCAACTTGCAAATCACTGAGATGAAAACATTTGAAATTTCACAATGCCAAACTCCCGGAACTTCGCAATTCAATTCTGGGAAAGTAACCACTGGGCCACCAATCACTACTACATGAATGGAAGCAAACTAAACCCACCAACATGGGAGGGTTGTGCCCCCCACTGCCCACCCTAAATATACCAACTCCGAGATCGCACTGCAGTGGAGAACAAGGCAAATGTGACCATGGTGGACCAATGGTTAGTTTCCCGAGTTAAATTGCGACATTCCAGGAGTTCGGCATTTTGAACTTTCAATGTTCGTCTCAGTGATTTGCAAGTTGATGTTTCAGTAAGTCGACATTTTAAAGGGGACCCATATGTATATATTATATTATATATATATATATATATATATATATATATATATATATATATATATTATTGTCTATTTGTTTATATATCCATGTCCACCGAAGAAAAGTAAAAAATATAGAATAGGTTCACCTCATCTAGGAAAAGAAAAAAGAAAACATGTCATAGGGGGACAGGAGGGTGGGATGTAATAGTGTAACAGTGATAAGCAGGGCATCTGCTGTTAAGGAAAGTTCTTATACAACTGTACTGTGTCCTGCCAGGATCACTGCTGCAGTATTACTGACAGATGTGAGATGTTTTAAAGCTGTTCAGAAGGAATGAAGCAAGAAGAAAGAGCAGATTTGTGATCCAACAAGTCCTGCCAATTTGTCCAAACAAATCCTGCTCCAGCTCTAGAAACGACATCAAACATGTAATGTTTAGTAAATGCGTAGAGAGAGAGGACCAAATAGCTGGTTCAAGAATATTTTTAAAATCTAAGCCCTTGAAGCAATTTCTAGAAGAAGCTTCTGCCCTGGTGGAATGAGTCTTGTCTAAGGCAGGGAGTTATTTGCCCTGAAAGCCATAACAAAGTGAAATACCTTTAAAAATCCAAGTAGAATTGGTTTGCCTAGAGACTGGCAGACTCATTTTCTTTTTCTGGAAAGAGGCAAAAAAACGATCAGGTTTTCTAATGTTCTGAGTGTTTGTCCAGGCTAAATCTAAGTCACCTATGCAGATCCAGTGAATGAATAAGTATTTTCCCTCTGTTCTGAAGAAAAGGGAAGAAGGAGGGGAGATTGATGGACTGATTCAAGGCAGCTCATTAACCACCTTGGTGCAAGTAAAAACTACTACAAATGTTTTTCCAAGTGCAAACTTTTAGGGAAAAACTGGCAGCTGGTTCAAAAGGTGCCTGGGTATTTTTTCCAGAACATAACTGAGGTTCAAAGAAAGTGGAACAGACATTTTTGGAGGTCTGATGTGGAGGACACCTTTCAAAAATTGTTTGACCTCAAAGCATGCCAAAAGAGGTGGAACTATAAGCAAACAGACAGGTATGGTTGACAAATGAGCTTTTACTGAAGAATATGCCACACCAGAGTTGAGCAACTCACACAAATAAGAAAGAACAGTAGGAATTCCACTGTGAAAATGGTCCTGATTCTTTCTTTCATACCACAAAGAAAATCTCTTCCATTTTGAAACATACAATTTTCTAGTTGTTAGTTTTCTAGCCTCCTGTAAACACTGAAGCACATCCTCTGAAAAATGGTACCTGAAAGGAATTGAAACTCAAGACAAGCATTAGTTGTAGAGTTTAGATATGAGGATGAATGACAGTCCCCTTTTTCTGTGTGAACAAGACCATCTTTTGAGGTAACTTGCAATGATTGCCCCTGGCTGAGGGCATGGTTCCTTAGAACAGAACAGATTTAGCTGTTGTGGGTGGAGGCAAGAATATCTATCTGGGGCATATCCCACTAATGGACAATGTTCAGGAAGCCCTCTCTGTTTAACATCCATTTGTAAGTATCTGCCCTGGACCTGCTCAAAGTGCCTGCCACCTGGCTTTTTTCTGAGGGTGTATATGCTGCCTGAAGGAGAAGGGTGTGCTGGATGACAATCTTCCAGGCCATCAAAGCTAATCTGCAAAGGTGGTAAGACTTGGTGCTATCTTGCTTGTTAATGTACCACATGGTGTTGTATATAAAGACCCTGAAAGGGCTTAGAGTCCAAAGATGATTCAAGGACTGAAGGGACAGAACTAGAGCCTTCATTCTCTTGATGTTTTTATGATCTTTTTCTTTCTTTGACTAACCCTCATGAACCTTGATGTTGGAAAAGGCTCCCCATGTCAGGTCAGAAGCATTCATACAGAGCTCTTAACAAGGAAATGGAACCAGAAATGACACTCCCAGATTGAGAGAAATCTGGTTGAGCCCCCAAAAGTAACTCCTTCCTGATACAGGCAACAGAGGTATCTTGAATTCTAAGGTGCGAGAGTGCTGAAGCCAAATTGATTTGAGGTATCACTGTAACTTCCTCATCTTGAGTCTGGCATATACAGAAGCATATTGATATTGATGTTACACATCCCAGGGCTTTCAAGGCCTCTCTTGATGAAGCCATTTGCATGAGAAGGACTTCCTTGAGGAACTGCTTCAAAATAGAAATTTATCCACAGGAAGGTCAGCTGCCTCTGTTAAAGTGTTAACCCTGCACCCTAGGAAGATCAGGTCGTGTGAATGAGTTAAAGCAGTCTTTTTTACATTCAAGGTGCATCCCGGATTGTGAGGACAGTTCATTATGAAACTGAGATACCTCTGGAGAGTTTCCTGAGGGGGGCTCTGCAGATGAAGGTCATCAAAGTATTGAAATATTTGGAATCCCTGAAGTCTTAAGAAGGCAATGACAGGCACTAGGCACTTTGTGAATACCCTTGGGGCAGTACAAAGGCCAAAAGGTAAAGCAGAAAACAGAAAATACAGAAATTCTCAAGAGTTTCATGAAAGGAGGGTATATAGGGATGTGAAGGAAAGAATCCTTCCCATTCAAAGTCTCTAAAAACACTGAGGGAGAATCATAGGGAACAGAACCTGAAGGGTTAGCAGTTTGAAACATGGAACATTCAGCAAATGTGTTGAAAAGTGACTGGCCTAGGATAGGCCTCCAGCTGCCCTCTTTACTGGGGACTAAAAACATCCTGGAGTAAAATTCTTTGCTTAGCTGACTGGAATGAATTGGTTGAATAGTTCCCTGTGAAAGGATATCCTGTAAAAAATGAAGAATGAAAGACAATGATTTTGAGCAGCTGAAGGATTCCAGAAAAGGGTTGAAGAGTCTTACAAGACATTCTGTAACATTGTTCTATGATAGGGAGAAGCCACCTGTCTTTATGATTGCATTCCATATTGGAAGAGAGAGAGAGAGAAAGTCTTTGAGACAGGGGACCTGCCCAAGGGGGAGGAGAGGTAAAGGATGATAATAATAAAGAGGCAGGTTCCTCAGGAAATGGGGGTTTAGAACCATTGAAATCCTGCCCTAATTTATCCTGAAATCTCCTTTTGTTAACTCTTTTACCTTTCTGAGATTATTTTTGATCTCTCCAAACAAAAGGACCAGCCTTAACTCTACTATTACTCTATAATTTATGACTAAGGAAAAGAAAATCTGTTTTTTAAGTCCTGCATAACTTTGCACTTTTTCTTGTAAGGATATGAAAAGATCTGCAGCTGCAGACCCACAAAGATGTTTTATCTAGGAGGTAACCAGGAGTTTGTCCTTGACATCCTCTGGTAAATATTGCAGTCTTAGCCAGAAATACTTGCATATAATAGCTCTAGAAGCAACTGCTCTAGAAGATGCATCAACATCATAACTGCCATTTATAGACTTCCATACCACCTGAGAGGCAGAGTTAAGCAAAGACAGAGGAGAAGACTTATTTTCAGACCTCTTTACCCCTTTTTCATATACCTCTTTACCCCTTTTTTAAGTGTAATCTGGATAACTAGATAGGAAATAGAAAATACATCCCTGGGATTCCACCTGTGTCCCTGCTGGACAGGGGCATTGGGTGCTGATTTGTCTATGCCTGGGCTAAACTCTTGGCTAGGCTTATAAGGGTCTCCGGGCCAATAGCCTAGTAACTTCCTATGAACCTATGATCCTATTAAGGCAAGCCTTTAAGCACATCACCCATATTAGACAGGATAAATAAGAGATACCTGGCCATGGGGGTCTGGTAATTAGTAACTCTAAAGGCCAAAGTAGGAGAGGTGCAGAGTTATAAACTTTTATACCATACCTGTCCATAGCCCTGCTATCCTTGTCTGTACGCAAAACATTGGAGGAAGGCAATAGCTTGGTAGAATTTTCAATAGAAAGATAAACCACAACTGGGTCAGAAGAGGGATTTTATAGAGGGATTTCTGAGCATCAGACACTTTATATACTCTATAACCAAATGAACAATGTTATAACCTCAAGCTATAGAATCCAAAATGCCAGGAATAAGAGGTTGCAGCAAATGGTTTCACATTGCAAGATGCAAGTGTTAAATAAACGATTATAACCATTTGCTGCAGCCTCCTATTTTTGACTTTATAAAATCTATTAGGTTTCTTTGGTTCAGGGAGTTGTGATTCAGGATGTAAAGAGACATTTGTGAAGGCATCCATAGGGACCTGCAGGACAGGGGAAATTGCAGAGGGTTTAGATATACCCATGTCCAAAAAATTGTAGTAGTTTTTCTGAGCATCAGAGATTTTAGTGCCCTTCCATTTAAATTGCTGCATCATTTTAAGCACAATATTCCCAAAAGGAAGCTCCTGTAAAGAAGAATATGAAGAAAGGGTGTCATCTTCATTAGAGGCAACAGCGATAGGGGGATTGATTTGAGAAGAATATGCCAATGAATCATCTTCTCAATCTTTATCTTCATCCTCAGAGCAAGAATATCTCAGTTTCCAGGGTGGGGGTTGGAAGGAGGGGGAACAGCAGCAAGACCTACCTGAAAGTACTGAGGGGGCTTGAGAGCCCATTTGTGTGAACCGTTGCTATTCCTTCTTAGACAGAAAGAGATGTATGTTAAGTCTTCTGCTTTTTCTTCAGTGCGATGTCTGTCTGAATAAAACATGGTGGCTCAGAGCCCTGATAGACTTCAGTCAAAGAATTGGGTACCACCTCCCTAACTGAAATCTGAGGAATACCCTTTGGTCCCTCAGAGATAACCAGCCAAGGTTCCCCCTTGTCATCTGTGGCAGACATTTGGTCATCCACAGAGGGAAAGCAAGTGGGCTGCCCCATATTGGCCATACCTCTCAACCTCTTAGAGCAAGAAATCTGGACAAAGCCATCAATACTAGGGGGACAAAGGCTCAAAATAGGCTCATTTTTTAAATATTGCTCTTACAAACTTAGAAAATTGATAGAACAGCAGGTTTCTTATTAGCATGATGTTTCTGAAGAGTATGATGTCTTAAACTCAGATGTCTGTCATTATTTTCTGACTTTACCCCTCAATGATGTGTCAAAAAACACAATTTTATGAGAAACAGACCCACAATATGAGGCAAATATCTAGATATTCTGCAAAAATCTGTACAGATGAGAGGTATAATACTGGCATCTGATGGAGATGAGATAGAGGGAGCTGCAGAAGGAACCAAACAATCTAAGGACTCCTCAATACACACAACAGAAACATTTGGGTCAGACTGAAGCCTTGCGCTTAACCTTCTTAAGCTACTTTTTTGGTAATGGCCGGATGTCAGGGCAAGAAAACTCAGACAACATCATGCAGTGTTTAAGCTCTTTGAGGCTTTGCTTTTCCAAATCTATTTTTAAAGACAGATGGCTGTGAAGAGTATTATGAACAAAGGAATGACAAACACTACCATCTCTGCAAATATAATCTGCTCAGAGCAAAAAAAAAACAAAGATACTTCAAACGATGATCCCTGTAAGGAATTTGCCTCCCACAGTTAAATTTCCCCTTCTTCAATGTCATTTACAATAAATTAAGAAGTAACAATAAGAAGAGGAAGGATTCTTAATGGGGTACATCCTAACTGCAATAAAGAAAACCCACTTCAAACTAGGCAAACTATATCGCCACAAGCTCTACCTAGATAAATATACCAAAACAAAACTAGCCAATACCCTACTCATCCCCTCCCTTCTATATGGTAGTGCCATTTTTACTCATCTGCACACAACCCTTAGTAATAAATTACAATCCTGTTACAATAAAATAGCCAAATTTGTCTCCGAAATACCACACTATTCTCATTACTGCCATGTAATCACCAAGCTAAAATGACTAGATTTTCCCCACCATCTGCAATACACCCAACTAACCTTAGCCCACAAATGAATTTCTGAACTGCCCTCAACACAATCCTGCAAACATACACCCCCACAAGAACATTAAGGTCTTCCTGTAATCTGATGCCTGCTGTAAATAAACCCAACAAAAGAGCTGGACAATGTTTGTTGTCCCATACCATAGCCAGACTATGGAATGACCTTCCATCATAAATAACCCAAATTGACCGCCCAAAAAGTAGCTCTAAGAACACATTATCTAACAAGCCATCCTGCACCTGCCTCAGGAGCAAACCACCTTAAACAGTACATTTCACCAAATACTAAGATGACAAAACTTTGCAAAACCCAGTCTTCACATTAACTAGTGTATTCCTACTGTACAGGATACTATACTCTTACCAAAGAAAGTGCTGTTTCATAGTCCATGCTTATTCTATTGATGTAACATTACAACCTGTTGTAAGGATTTTCTAGTTCAGTTTAATGTAAATCCCAAGAAATGTAAATTGTAATATGTTCTCTGCCTGCTATATATGTTATACTTTAAATTGTATTTAAATATTTGTCATTCTCTATAATGCTTGTGGAGCTTTTCTCCCCCGGCCTCAACTGAAAATGGGTCTCTAACCCAGTGGACTTTCTCAGTCAAAAAATGTTAATAAATAAATAAAATAATTATACATCTCATAGAATGAAGATGAAGATGAAATAAAGTTCTGCATTTGGGCAGGCTGCAAGGAGGTCCTGAGATAATTTATAATTTATGCCCATATGTCCCTTATGGACCTTTCCCATTTGGACATAGGTCATACATCAGAAATGTGGTGCAAGAGGAATACACCCAGACTTTGATATGCTGGCGGATGTATTACTATCCTTGGCAGGATATCCCATTTGTCAATAATACTGAAGCAGTGATCTTGGAAGGAATTAGGAAATAGGAAATGGTATGAGCAGTGCAAAACTGTGGTCCCTGTTCAGACATTTAAAGACAAGATATGTTGACATTCATTATTTTGTCAGCTGTCAATTTCTCATCACCTATCTGGCCTAATAAATCTTCACTTTTTTCTTTTAATGATCCATATATTCTGAGAGAAAGATATAACAGCAGGGGACTGAAGTTGTTGTCCAGATTGGATCTTGAGATTCTTGTTTGTTATTAAATTTGTCACACTTACCCATTTAGTAAAAGTGAAGGTTCTTGCTTCTGCACAATATACTCAGGTGCCAGTTTTCAGCTATAATCTGTTTACATAAAACATCTAGACAAGAGAAGACAGATCAAATTTATTATGAAGTAGGTTGCATTACTATACAGTAGCACCGACTTTTGTTTATACATTGTCTCATTGATAGAGGCAGATCCCGATATAATTAATCTGACCTTGAAGAAATACATTGTTATGCAAATGGTCATTGTAGTGAAAACTGGATTTTACAGTTAGCCAAGGAACAATTGTTGATTTGTTTGGATATTTACATACAGAATTTCTGAACTGGTGGATGACAGCCTTGGACTTAAACTAGCGAAATGTTAGTAGGGGCCTGATTGTCATTGGGAGCATGCCACCAAGGAGAATAATGTTTTGAGAAGGCATTTTAAGCAGTAGATAGGAGGGGACTGAGTGAATGAATTAGCATCTGAAGAGTGGAGGCTCTAGGTGAAAGCTCTAATTCTAAGAGGGAACTAAGAATGGGAACAGTTTCTACGGTACATAACCTTGTAGTATAATGGGTAGGTAACTATGCTAACTCCTTGTGTACTGAGTAAAACAGTGATGCTCAGGAGTGGATGAGTCACTAGTGGAAATCCACATTCTAAAAATTGACCAAGCACACATTTTGCAGTGGAAGATTTTGCTATGGGTATTAAAAGACTTGAACTTTTGTTGGAGGAGGCAAAGAGGCCCTCAAGTTCAAGAAATACAGATATGAGGTATGAATAAAAGGTGAGTTGTTATTAATGTAAGAAACATAAATATTTAAATTGCTGCACTGAATAAAGGGACTCTCCCTCCAGAGTATGGTCACTGACTAAGTATGAGCAACCTGTTTAAGAAATATGGCTATTGCAAAAATAATGGCTTTAGACTTTTTGATATTTAGTGAGTGTTCTAAGAAGCTAAGCCAAGACTGAATAGCCTTCATGTATGTTTCAAACATGGAGGTAATGTTAGAAGGTGAGGAATCAGAAGGATATGTTACCAGATAGCTGGAGTGGAATAATGCAAGATTCTGGAAGTATAATCCTGGAATTTTTTTTTTTTTTGCACTTTTGAAAACATAGAAAAGCAGAGGAACCAAAACAAACCATTTAGACACACACACACACACACACACACACACACACACACACACACACACACACACACACACACACACACACACACACACACACTTGCCAATTCTAAGTTTTCTATTGTATAAGATAGCTGTTTTTGTTTCCATTTAGGTGCGGTGGGTGAAAATCTGCACCACGTTAGCCCATATAAGCATCTGTGGTGCTGTCGTAAATCAAGTGACCTATGTCGGATCAGTAAAGACTGTCCTTATGAGTGTCCCTTGTCATGCTATGGATTGTATGGACCATGAGCCAGGGGGTGTCAGTTCAAGTACTTGAACTGTCCTGAACATGCTTCTTGGAGCTGAGGAGGATAAACAGGTTAACATGCTCAAGTTATGATATGATGATCCCTCCATTTTAAGAGTTTTTGAGTGGGGAAGGCGAGATATGGGAGACCAAGAAGAGAAAATTTATGTTTCTCCTGTTTAGGGACAGGTAATATTGAGGATCCTCATAAATAAGGGAGCAAGAAAAGAGAAAAAGTGTGTTTCCCTGTTTGGGGAAATTGTATTATTGTGGAAGCCTTTCATATGTCAAGGAAGGTGCAGCTGAAAAGTGGCAAGTTGATATTCTTCTGGAGGGGCAGAGTGTTACAGATCTTATGGGACTTTGAAGTGAGACCATCTGCATCAGCCACACCAATTAGACATCTTGCCTAGCTAAGGGTTCTTTTTTTGAAGTAATAACTTTTGAATTGAGAAGGTTGTGGTAAAGTCCTGGGCATTCCAGTGGAATTTATACTGAGGAGTCAGCTGAAATTTTGAATTGTTTTACTATACAGATGTCCTTCTATATCACTGTTGCAATATTCTACATAGAAGGGATCTCCCACATAGGGCAGCCTGATACTCGGCCAGTAATTAAAAGCTATACACTATACACACATATATACACTATATGCACTGTACATCACATGTATGCTCCCCACATACAGTGTAGGTCATAAAAGGAGTGTACGGACACAACTACCCAGAACTTCTTTGCTGTCAGTTCAAATGCATTTTTTTTTTCAGTTGGTCTGAATGCCTTGTTGCTATACTGAATATTTAGCAACATCTGCTAAGTGCCCTGTTTGGAGTTTTTTTTTTCCCTTGGTCTAGTATTTTATTTTACTACCTACAGTTTATGTCATTCAAGAATGGAAAATGTCATTGTGGGAGGCAGAGTCCCCATAAGGATTGTCATGAACAGTGTCTATTTTTGTTTGTGTGCTTCCCACGGCCATACGTCTTGTAGTATCTCTATAGCATTTGTGTCTAAGTCACTCAGAAGCTATTTGGCTTCCCTAGCCGTTTATCTTGAAAACCAGTGCAGTTAGCCAAGGATACCATGGCAGAATTCTTTAAACCTGAGGTACTCCTGCTAAGTAAGAAGAAGGCCAAGAAGTGTCAGCTGAATTCTTTAGCTGTCCAGCCTCCAAAAGGCATCCATCTAGAAGCAGGTAATAGCCCTGCAGGTCATTTGGTGTCTCCGATGGATTCTTTTGTCGTGACTCCATTGGAGGCAAGCATGGATCCATCTTTTCTCATGTCCTCTGAGCAATTGCAGGCGTCTGCTCCAGATGTCAAGGAAATTGTGGTTCATTATCTCAGAGGGTCCTAGAGAGATTCTGCAGATACTTGCTAAGGAGGAAGTTCCAGGTTTTCTTACAAATCTCGCCAAGGGTCAGAACCTCCAGTATTTGTTAGGGCCAATGTCCCTTCTAAGAAAAGACAAAAACTGAACCATGTTTCAGTCTGTCTTAAGGAATCTCAAAAGGAATAGCAAGAGTTTATACAGGGCTTGTTTTCTGCCTTAATGTCCCTAAAACCTCCTTAAGGGGTTTCGGTACCTGTTCCTCATTGGACCTCTACCTTTTCTAAATGGCTTAGGGACCCAGATTCCTCAGATAAGGATTCAGTTTCTGGAGAGGGGTCTTTGTCCTATTCTTCACAGATGCCTTCTCCTTTCATTTATGGTTCTGATGAAGAGGAGTCTGTGAGCCCTGAGTCTCCTTTTGAGGAATTGTCCTTTGGGAGGACAATTACTAGGACGATGGAATTCTTTAAGTGGGATTCTTCTCAAGTGTCTGATATTCAGAGGAGATATTATGAGTTGCTTCAGGTGGATACTCATAAACCATTGGCAGTTCCTCCTTTGTTGGCTGCCCTGTTAGATACTTTCATTGCTGATTCCGAGTCTCCTGATTCCCAGCCTCCTCCTCCTGAAAAACCTAATACATTGTATAAGGTTCCTGAGGATTGTCAGTTTCTATTTCAATGTCCTGCTGCTGATCCTGCTGTGGTGTCAGTCTCTTCTGAAAAACCTTCTAAATGTTTCCCCTCTTCCAAACATTTGCCTTCTGATAAAGATAGTAGGGAAGTAGAGAGGATCAGTAAGAAAATTTAGACTGCATCTACTTTGGCCTTTAGGGTTATTAATTACCAGACCCACATGACCAGGTATGCTCTAACTTTGATTGCTCAGGCTTGTCAGGTTATCTCTGACCTCCTGATTCTGAAGGCAAATCCATAGACGCTGGAACCAAAGAGTGAGGGGGAGAGAGTGCCCCCACTTTTACAGCTGTAAGACCTATACACAGACCCATGCATGCAACGTAAATTCAAACATAAAATTGTGTGGAACCTGCTGCTGCATTCCTGATCAGACCCAGGCGTGCAACGTAAATTCAAACACAAAAGTGCACAAAACCTGAGTCACAGTAAGGAAAGATTTGATGCATTTCCCTGTGCAGGTTGAGGTAAGGAGAGATTTTATCTGTTTCCCCCAAGGCTGTGCTCCATTTTATGAAGGCTGAGGAGGTCTGTTTATGCTGTTATGCAGGCTGAGGAGGTCTGTGTTAGGAGAGATTTTTATGTGTTTCCCCATGGCTCTCTTTATGTTTGGAGAGATTTTATCTGTTTCCTCCAAGGCTGTGCTGAGTTTGCTCCATTTTATGCTACAAGTTGAGGTCCGTTTTATTATGCAAGTAGAGCAGAATGCTGAGGTCTGTTTTATTATGCAAGTAGAGGGAGGTGTGTGTGTGTGTAAAATACCCAGTTACTTATGGCTGGTGGTTAGAAACACTTGGGCTCAAACCCTGTACCTTAGGTACAGGAGCCTACATTCTCTACCCACACCACCACTTGTGTTCCAGGGAGCTTAGTCTGTTCCTCTTAAAATTTGTGGTTTTCTGGCAAATCAAAAAGAATGGAATTCACTAAATAATGATATCCCTTTAAATTTCAGTCTTCCTATTTTTTTGGAAACACATGGTAACACAAAACACTATTTCAGCAACATTTTAAGATTATACAAGCAATATTTAAAATGGGTCCCTGGTTTTGGGCCTTTGCCCACCCCCAATAAATTTTGTCTTTTTCCACATTTCTTCTGCTGTGAAATTGAGAGCTTTAGTTGTGTTAAGTGGGTGGTGCAGTGGTAGTGTTGTTGCCTCACAGCCAGAGGTTTTTGGTTTGATTCTTGGCTGGGGTGACTTCTGTGTGGAGTCTGTATGTCCTCCCTGTATTTGTGTGGGCTTCCTCTGGGTGCTCTGCTTTCCTCCCATGTTACAAAGATATGCGTCTGGAACATTTTTCCCTGGGCCTCTGGTGACAGTTGGCTTTGTTCTAAGTTGGACTTTCCTGGTAAACAAATGTTAAACAAATAAAAAATGTTGCTGAGAGCTTCAGGTGAAGAGAAGTTTAGTGCTGCTTATTCAGAGTCTATTTGCACTGTTAGTAGCACACCAGGTAGCATTCTTACTTTTGATGCAGAAGGCTGTGGGGTTCTACTCCCACAGTATGCAGAAGGATTGTTTATAGTATACTGTATTGTACTTTAAAGGGAGTGGTTGCTGCAGTCCTGTGAAGGTCCTCCTTTGAAGGAATCACCTAGTAACTCTGAACCTGTTATCAGTTTTTCCATCAATTCCCTATTGCTATATTACTAGCTTATCATTTTTTTAATGTAACATAGGCAATTTATTCTTCAAGGTCAACAGCCACTTATTTGAAACAATGAAATATAAAGTTGTTTCCTAGCAGCAACCTCTTCATTAGATAGAGATCTCTTTAATGTGGAATTATTTAGATGACTTACTTCTGCAGACATTTTGCATATTTACTGATATTGGTGGATTGTAATGACAGAAGTTTGAGTGGCCTTTTATGGTTGAAATTTTCTGAAATGGGTAGTTTTGTCATTATTGGTTCATACATTTTGTTTCACTGCTTACTAGAAGACTACAAATTTAAAACACAATCTAACAACTGGTGCTGTATTATACAAGGAATATAATTGAATACAATCAGGAAGGTGAATCAAGGAATGCATAGATGTATGCATGACCCTAAATATGTGTTTGAAAACACCCAGGGGAAAGTGTGAAGGGATCAAAATCATGGGCAAATTGTAAGCTTTACTCTTGTTACCAAAGCAATGGATGAAGGTAAAACAGTTCACACCACATTACCTTGACCTGGCCAAGCCTTTTGACACAATCCCCAACTCAGGTGTAGTACAAAAGATGAGCAATGAAGAAGCAAACACTTGCTTCACTAGCTGGATTGCCAACTTGCTCACAGGATGCAGCAGATCAAAATAGGGGAAGAGACCAATCACCAGTGGAGGCCCCCAGGGTTAGGTGCTGAGACTTTTTCTGTTTGGCATTTACATCTCAAAAGTAAAATGAAATACCAAAGGGCTTTGGCCAACTAAGTTTGTGATGACTGCAAGTTAGGAGCAGTTTTTGAATCCCCAAATGACTTAACCATCATGCAGGAAGGTTTGTCCCAAACAATAACTGGTGTCAAAATCATGACAATGCCTTCTGAGAACTGACCCAATTGTTTGGCATTTGGGAACTTATTTCTACAGTGACCTAACTTTTGACCAACATGTGCCCAGAGTCATAAGAAAGCCTTTCTATATTGCACAGCTTATAAACAAATTGATTGTGACTATATCTAGAGATGTTGTTGTCCCACTTTACAAAGCTGTCATTAGGTCAATCATTTTGTATAATACCCACTTTGGCATGTGTCTGTCCAGCCCCATGCAACAATTGGAATAACTTCAGAGATACCGTATTTAAAAGGATACAAGTCCTAAACAATAGGTCTTGTATGGACCACCTCAAATATTTATTACTAGACTTAGTATCCTACAGAGTGCTTAGAGATGACATGTCTGGCATACAGGGCATCCTCTGACCTAATACAGATGGACCTACTGAACATCAGCAAGTCAAATGGCATCAGAAATACTCAGTCCAGGTATCTAAACTGAATGTTGTGGAGAGACGGATATATACCACAGAGGCTACCACTGTTCCAGAGCAGACTATCCATAAAAATAAAACAATGCTCATTCGTCCATATTCAAATGCAACTTGGATCTAAGGATGGGTAATAGAAAATGTACTCCAGGATTGCCCCTCATGCCACTAATGGATAGCGGCAGTTCCTAAATGCTGCATCCCTTATATAGGTCCCCTCAAATTATCTATGGAATGATCACAGTTATTCTTACTAGGGCTAATATACAATTATCAGCCATGGGATAGGTAAGACCAATCAGAAAATGTTAATTCAAGAATCAAGCACCAAAAGGGAATTGGCTAAGCTTAAAAAGTCCTTCAAGTGAACCTATTTTGTGGTAGTAAATAGTTATAAAAAATTGCCCTTTTTAGATCACTAAGTGCCCCTCTCACCCTTCGACATCTTCCTGCACCTTTGGGCAAATCCTCTGCCTTATCTTTTTTAAACTCTGCTTCTTAAGTGGCTCGTCACTCTATTAAGTGTAGCTGTGATGCTGCTGAAGCCTCTTCTAGGGCAGCAGCTATTGAGTCCATCATAAGGTGTTATTCTTGGCTTTGTCTCCTGTCTCTGCCTGAGGACATTAAAGCCACGATTTTGGATGCTCCTTTGGATAATAAACATCTTTTTGGGACTGCTGCTGCAAACATGTTTAAGTTTCTTCAAGAGAAAGACAAAGCTTTGTAGGACCTTAAACATATTGTTGTCTCTCCTATCTCTCAGTTCCAGAGGAATTAACCTTCTAGGTCTGCTTTTGTTCATAAGCAGTCCTGCCAGGCCTCCAAGGTCAGGAAGGGTGCGAATCTGCTAAGGTTTCTCAGATTTCTGTGGCCCAGAAGCCTCTTTTATGTGATAAGCCTGCTTTCCTTTGATAGTTCACCCCCCCTTCTTTTAGACCAGGCTCCTTTGTCCCTTTGTCTACCAAATTGGCATCTCATTACTTCAGACACTTGGGTTCCTTCTATCATCTGTCAGGATTACTTCATGGTATGGAAGTCTATCCCTTCTTTTCCAGAAATTCCTCAACCTCCTCTAGAGCATCTTCCTCATTTCCCAGAGGTTCTAGGGTCCCTTGTCAACCAAGGAACCATTCAACCTGTCTCACCTTTCCAAGTGGGAAGAGGGTTTTATTCCAGGATGTTCTTAGCTCCTTGAAAGAGGGCACTTGGAGACCTATTCTGGATCTCTCCCAACTCAATACCTTTCTCGTGGTCCCTTCTTTTAAATGCTTAGTCTTCGAACTCTGTTTCCTCTTTTATTACCCCAGGCTTTTCTGGTGTCCCTGGATCTGAAAGATGCTTACCTTCATATCCCTATTCACCCTCTTTTCAGGAAATTTTTACATTTCTCTGTGTCCTCCTCTCATTTTAGTTCTCTGATTTGCCCTTTGGGTTCTCTACTGCCCCAAGGGTATTCACAAAATGCCTAACTCCTGTGATTTCCTTCTGCAGGCTCCAATGCATTCAGATTTTTCCTTATCTACTGGTGCCTTCTCACAGTCAATTGTTACTGGATCTGCAGTTCACCCTATCTCTCTCCTTCAAAGGTTGGGGTTCACTATCAACTTCCAAAAGTCTGTCCTGACTTCCTCTTAGGATCATGTGTATTTGGGATGAATGATTCAGACGGTGCCAATGTTGGCCTCTTTTTATCCTCCAAAGGTCTTTTTCTATACAATTCCATACCAATTCATATAAGTTGGCAAAAATAAAAATATTTTACACTTGATTTTAAAAACATCCTCATAACTTGGCAGCCCTCATTTTTAACACAGAGTAAACACAAGTTTGTTCTTTAAACCAGGTGGAGAAGTACAGCCAGTCGAATTTGCCGCACTAATTCCATGACTTCAATTCAAATTCCCCACTGTCTGCCTCTAATATTCAGGCTAACTATTTCCAAAATATGAAATACAAATTTGGTAAAACCTTGAAAGGCTTGAGAATGTCTGAATAGGGCATTGTTGGCACTTCCTTTTTTCTAATATCGTATATAAGTGTTCACAAATTTGTCTGGTTAACATCTTTTCTGTTTTGCCCACATAAAATGCCTAACACTGTTCACAGATGGCCATATATACTAATTCTTTAGATTCACAATTTCCTTTTTTAAAAGTTACTTTGGTAGTGCAGTAATTATTCAACACAACAGTCTCCTGCTTAACAATGTAAGAACAGTAGTTACAATTCCCAGATTTCTTTGTTCCTACTTGTATTTTGATGTTGTCACATTCTAATATTTTCTTGATATCACTCTCAACCTTATAAACAAATTATGTCCCATTTCCTACTACTTGGAAAACATCCTTATCTATTTTCAGTATAGGCCAGTTCTTATTAATAATACTCTTCACCAAAGAACAAGAATCATTATATGTAATTGTCATCAAATAGTGAAATTCTAGGACACTATTCTTAGGTTCATTGGTTCATAGGTTCATAGGTTCATAGGTTCATACTAGGCTATCTGCCCAAGGGCATTTATAAGCCTAGCCCATAGTTATGTGGCTTTCGCCACCCCTTTAGTTTGAATAAAAACTATGCCTATCATTTTTCTGTGCCTCTGTCAAGCAGTGAAACTGAAGTAATCCCTGGGGTATATCTGCGATCTCCCATCCATTGGTCAAGATTCCTCTTGAACAAGGCCAGCGAGGTGCTCTGCCTCACATGTACCGGGATTTTGTTCCACAGCATAGGGAGTCTCTGGGTGATGAATCTGTCCCTCCAGCACGTTCTATTTATAACCGTGTCAAGGTTTAAGTCTCCGCCCTTGTGGTTCTGAGGATCTAGATTTTTGAGGTGAAGCATATTCATCAAATCTGGGTTTGACATGGCCTTATATGTCAGGCACAGGTCACCTCTGAGCAAGCGGTATGAGACTGAATAGAGCTGGAGTTCTTTCAGTCGGGCAGCATAAGACATATTTTTGAGACCCTTTATCCTTTTGGTGAGGAACTTTTGGGGCCTTTCAAGCTGCATCAGGTGTCTGGTCAGATACATTCCGAATGGGGCATTGTACTCAATCATAGGTCTAATGAGTGATGAATACAGGGGGACGATGACCTCCCTTGATCTAGATGTGAATCCCTTCATGATCAGGTGGGCGATATAGAAGGTTTTCCTAACTACTTTAGCAACATGAGTGTCAAACGAAAGGCTACTGTCAACTTGGGTCCCCAGATCCCTGATGACATTTTCTGTGCTCAGTGGATTGCCATCTATATGGTAGCTAGGGGTAACCTTGTTTTTCCCGAAGGGTATGACTATGCATTTTTGGCGTTTAACTTCAGGCCATGGCTCTGGCACCAGTTATCCGTTTCTGTGAGGCCCTTCTGGAGGATATCTGTGTCAGATGTGTTTTCGACTATGGCGCCCAGTTTGCAGTCATCCGCAAACTTTGTCAGCCATAACCCTCCTGTGTTTGCTTGTACTTCAGAAAAGTAGATGCCGAACAAGAGTGGACCCAGGACTGAGCCCTGTGGGACACCACTTGTGACAGGCTTTGAGTCTGACATGGCTCCAGCAACTCTGACCCTGTGGGTTCTGTCGCTTAGCCAGTTTGCAACCCATCTTATGATGTATGGGTTTACATTCAAGCTGATGAGTTTTTCGATGATACCTGAGTGGGGTATTGTGTCAAGGCCTTTGCCAGGTCGAGGTAGGCTGTATGGACTGCCTTCCCCTCATCAATGGCCTTGGTGACTGTCTCGAAAAAGTCAACCAAGTTTAAGAGGCAGGATCTGCCTTTGACAAAGCCAAACTAGGTTGGATCCAAAGTCTGCAAGTTCCCTATGTCTTTATTTATGAGTTCCATTATGATCCTCTCCATGGCTTTGCAGATAAGGCTTGTCAAGCTAATGGGGCGGTAATTTCCAGGGTCTGTGGAGGCACCGCCCTTATGAAGTGGGACCACAGTCGCCGTGCGCCACTCCTTGGGTACGTATCCTGAGGTGAGGCTAAGATTAAACAGCTGTCCTAACTGTGGGTTTAATTCCTCATTGAGTTCATGAAGCACACAGCCGGGGACACCATCCGGTCCCATGGATGCTGTGTTTTTTGCCTTAGTGAGGGCAGTTCTCACCTGGGCGTTGGAGATGTTTGGGGGGCTACAATCCTCTGGAATAGATATCTCTCCTTTTGGGGGAGGGGAGAAGTTTGCACTGAACCTGTCAGCCAGTATGTTAGCAATGTGTGTAGGTTCAGTAATTTTCACATCATTTTGAACTAATTCTGAGCATATCTCGGAGTTTCCTCCTAGGTTTCTAACATAGCTAAAGAAGGCCTTATGATTGTCTTTAGAGTCCTTGGCGATTTTTCTCTCAAAATTTGCCTTGGATGATTTTATGAGAGCTCTTAGTTTTTTACTTATAATGATCAAAGGTGTCTTACCTTTCAAGGATTTTGCTCTATCTTGTAGTAGCTTCCTCCTTTTGTTGTAGAGCTTGTTTATGGCTGGGGTCCACCAGACTGGACGCTTGCCTTTGGTACAGAGAGTCTTAGTTTTGTTTGGGATTGCCTGATCCATGCAGTCCTGTAGGTGCTGGTAGAAGGCATTTGTAAGTGATTCAGTGGTTTGAGTAAGGTTTACCACTGGCTCAGGGGCATTAAAGGAGACCACACTAGTTTTTAGAAGTGTGAAATCGGCTTTTGAGAAGTTTTTCACTGTGGTCTGTTTTGTTTCAGGTGGTGGGGATGAGGACCTCCAGCGAGATTAGTTTATGATCTGATCTCACCAGTGAGGGGTATACTTCGGTGTTGAACATTTTGATCCCATGTTCGTGATGATGAGATCAAGTATGTTTTCACCTCTTGTGGGGATGGTGACTAGTTGTTCCATGGCATTTGAGTTTATGAACTCCAGGAATCTTTGGGTTAGAGTGTTCGGGCTTGAGTAGTGTTCCCAGTCTATATTAGGGTAGTTGAAGTCACCTAGTATGATGGTGTTTGGAGATACATTTATCCCCTCCAATGTTTTCAGGAAGGCCATGTGAGGTTCCTGAGTTTGAGAGGGTGGCCTGTAACATGCTACAAATTGCAGAGCAGTCTTGCCTATGGTTAATTGCACCTGGATGGTCTCCGATGCATCGTGCGTTGCCACCAACCTTGAGGTGTGGGTGTCCTTTATGAATATGGACACCTCCTTCCTTTCTTGGTGTTGTCCGGATTTTGGGGCCGGAACGCATGATATGAGGTGAAACCTGTTAGTGCTGGGGTGCTCTCAGGAGCCTTGAACCAGGTTTCTGTCACAGCACAGACATCGATGTTCTCCATATTGAGAAGGGCCTCGAGTGCGTGCATCTTGAGATTGAGACTTCTGGCATTGAGCAGCATTACCCTTAGTTTTTTCCTTTTGGTGTTCTAGGGTGGTAGGTTTAGAATTTGAGCCTTGCCTAAAAAGGCACTATGGGGTGGCAAGAGCCTTTGCCAATATCCGGAAGCCCAGGGTGACAGGTGCAAGCCGTCCCTTGAAGCAGCGTGGCTTGTCCAGCATGTCATCCTAGGCAGACAGACATTGATCCCCTTTGAATGACACCAGAATTTAAGCCAATTATTAAAGCTGATCATCTTATCACTGTATTGTGGCATCATTCTAGGTGAAGGTAGGATACTGCTCAAGGTCAGGGTCATACCTGCCTGGGCTACATAATCAGAGAGCTCCTCGATGTCCCTTTTCATGTAGTCCAAGGAGGTACATCTCAGGTCGTTGACACCAGCGTGGACAATGACTGAGTTGTACTTGTACCTGCTGTTGAGAGACCTGAGTGCTTGCGTTATGTGGCGGATTCTAGCCCGACAGGCAGCTTACTGTGACCTTCTCCTTACTCAGTCTGGTGAGCGGGACGTCAGTGTGTCTGACTATGGAATCACCAATGATAAGTGTGTCTGGCATTTTGTTTGGCCTTAAGGGCTGTGACTGTTTGACACTCTGACTGTGTGGTCTATGTGCTGCATGTGTTGGGTCGTGAGGTGGTAGTTGTTTGGGTGTTTGCTTTGGTGGCCTCTGCTGTTTTGGTAAATTTTTGATCAGAGCCTCCGAGTATGTCTTTGTGTGAGTATGTGTATGATTTGAAGTTGTGATGGTACCATGTGTGACTGGGTATGTATTGTGTGTGGTTACCTTCTCCTCCTGTCTGGTCTTGCCAGTCCTATGTTGAGAGAGCTCAGCCTCCAGTTTGGCCGTATAGTTGCATCTCTCGCATGTATTTGTGTTTTGTGGGAGAAGGAGAGGATTGTCTGTGTACATGAGGCAATTGTAACATTGCCTCAATATTCCCAGGTTCACCAGTTGAGCTGGAGAGGACACTAGCAACTGATCCCTCGACATACTAAAAGTAGTAGATAAAGAACTTTCAAAGGACTCGGGAAGTGGGTTTTAGGCTGGTGGGGTACTATCTATAATAAGAGTGCTTTATCAAGGTGCAAGTACTGTAGGAGTAAGTGCTAGGCTTTACAGATAGAGAATAGTCTACTTGGGAATCAAGTAGAGATGAACTTTTCAGTTATAGGATATGCTGGTTAGATCAGCAGTACAGTTTAGCGTGTTTTATAGCAGGGGGCTGAAGGGAGCTAGGAATTGGCCCAAAACGACCAATGGACTACTAGTTTCTGGCTGAAACGTCACCAAATCGGACAAAAAGGCTGCTCAGTGCTTCCCACTCCCACTGGTAAGCAAAGAAACTTCCCACCTTCCTAATAAGGCAATGGATCAGTAACAGGAACTAAAAACAAAGCCCAGGGATCAGCAACTCTGAAACTGGACTACTCTAGTTCAGTAAAGTGGGAAAACAAGAGATTTTTTTGTTTTATTACAGAGATAAGGAAAAAACAGACAGTAAATGCTATAAATGCTGTAAATCGGCTAGCGCACTTTAGTGTGTAGCCTACAGAAACAATTTGCAACAATTAGTAACTTAAAGTGCAATAAACAGTGTAAAATGCAGAAATCACTTAAAGTAGCAGTAAAACAGGCGAAATGCAGTCGCTAGCTTAATAACAGTGGGAAAGCCACAAAAAATACTTATATCTGGTAGAAAGTCACTCTTTTAGCTCTCTGCTGCTTGGATCACTCTGCAGGCCACCACAAGGATCTGTGCAGAGTTGGTACAAGCTGGAAAACACGTGTTTAGCGTGTTTTATAGCAGGGGGCTGAAAGGAGCTAGGAATTGGCCCAAAACGACCAATAGACTACTAATTTCTGGCTGAAACTTCACCAATTCGGACAAAAACGCTGCTCAGTGCTTCCCACTCCCACTGGTAAGCAAAGAAACTTCCCTCCTTCCTAATAAGGCAATGGATCAGTAACAGGAACTAAAAACAAAGCCCAGGGATCAGCAACTCTGAAACTGGACTACTCTAGTTCAGTAAGGTGGGAAAACAAGAGGTTTTTTTTTTTTTTTTTTTTTTTTTACAGGGACAAGGAAAAAAAACAGACAGTAAATGCTATAAATGCAAGGTACTTGGACTGAATCCTTCATAGAGTTCCCTAGAAGGGGAATATATTTAGTCCACCTTCCTTTATCTACCTCAGCATAAATATTGGAGAGTAAATGTTTTGGTTATCCCCTCTCTAAAAACATTGTTCTCATTTTCTCCAATTCTTCCAGAAATAAACTGCCTTGGGAAACCATCCTAGCCACCCTTATAAACTGACCCTTGACCAAATTTTTCTTATAACCCAGGGGTGAGAACTTTTATAGTATAATTATGAACTGGAAAAGGTGCTCTTTCTAATAGTGGAGAAACAAAATTTTCTGATCAATAAACTAACATCCAGATAATGAGTAGAAGCAAGTGAGTGCTTGTGGTAAATTTTAAAAAAGTAGTATCGTCTGTGATAAATTATAACAATCCTCACTCTTTTGCCAAATAATGAAGATGTCATCCAGGAGGCCAAATAACGAAGATGTCTTCCAGGAATCTACACTAAAAAATCCAACAGAAATGAAAGGGAGAATGTAGAACATAATGTTTTTCCTATGTAAGCATAACCAGATTAGTGAAAATAGGAGTACAAGCTGCCCCATCACAATCCCTTTTACCTACCTATAAAATTCACCTTCGCAAAATAAAATGTTTTTCTGCAGGACTAATTCCATAAGATCCACTAGGAATTTTAATTCTCCATGATCCCAATATCTGAAATTTATAAGTGCTTCATAGACAAATTTAAGTCTGTTGTCATTGGGAATACTAGTGAAGAGATCTATGATATTAATTGTAACAAAACTACAATTGTCATCCAAAAGGTCATTAGTTAACTTTCCCAAATAATACCATGAATCTTTTAGGGCATGAGGTGTACCTTGCAAAATGTTTTTCAATTTTCTATCTATATAGATTCTCAGAAAATAACCTATAGGACACACCACGAGAACACGGAATATTTCCAAACGTTTCTTTTATTCAGCAGAACAAAATAGCAGGAATGAGCGCTTTCGCATGCATCTAGCACGCTTCTTCAGATACAAATTACTATATCAAGACTCCACTGTTTTATATCCTTATCTAGATTGAACATCCTGTTGCTTAATTAAGCAATCAATGATTAATCAATTTATCAATTAAGATAACTAGAGAGTTCATCACAGTTAGTAAAAAATGCAGAAAATAGATGCATAAGTATTCAGAAGCTGTTCCAACTAATTCAAAACTTCATAAACATTAAAATATCATTAAAAACCGTTCCTTATATGCAATATTGATATTAAATATCTGATTATAATATAAATGTTAAAAACTGAGCATATTTTAGACAATTCTCTCTTAAAAATTCTATCTGTGCTGATGGTTTAAACACATTTAAGTGTGAGCTTACATACACATTTATGATTAGATCTGTCTATGTTTCTGAAATTTGTGTTATAATTTACAGGAAGACTTAATCAACTTCATATCTAACTCTTCTTTTAAGAATTCATTTTTAAAAACATCTCATAGAAATCTGCGACATTACATGCGTCGTGTATGAATCATTTGTAAATGATGTTCCCAAACAGTGTGTAACGGGTATCATCATCATTAATAAACACCATGAACCATGGATTTCTCAATATATATTCTATCTAAATACATGAGCCCATGTGTTATTCATTTCATAAAATATATTTATATTCATACAACTTATTAAGATAGCAGTAAATGTCCTAGTGTGGCATTTGTTAAAATTATGCTGTGTATGTATAAGAAATTGCCTTGAAAGATTAGTGAGCAGCTATATTGATAAAATCGTTCGATACAAAAATCTTTGTCTGAGTGTAAATGCTAATAATTCATTCACTGATTTACTGACCATTGTGAGCTTAAAAATGCCACTCATCTTGTTAAAAACGAAGCATGGATCCATGTAAATAATCATAGCATGAGAACACATCATCTTGTTCTTTTCTCTCCTTAAAGAATAAATAACAGATAAAAACAGAAGCAAAAACAAAGACAAGAACAGAACTAGAGCTTACTGTTCATAATGTGTTCGGAAAGTAATGCCCCCTAGTGTTTGAATGAGTAACAGCTGTCTATAACTGAATGCGACACTGAATGTTTCGCCTGCTATATGTGATGTTTAAAAATTATGAGTGTATGTGTAATTCCTTTAACTCGTGTTATCACATCATGTCTGTCTAGTTATTCTGAGGTATCCCCAGAGTGAAACTCATCATAAAGTGTCCCAATCTAAATGGACCTACCTCAGCGTGTCTGCTTGTAAATGAATAAATAATATTATTGTATTGTTGCAACTAGATGGCTGTATCAGTTTCTAACTGATTGTGGTAGGTATTCCAAATTATTATTTTGTGTTGCATTCCTTTCCCCAGTAATGTTAGAATATCTGATCAATTTCGCTAGAGTTAGATATTATTCTCCTCTCTGTCTAGTCTCTAAGTTATGGTAGCATATAAATGCATCAGTGACTATCTGGCTATTGATGAAATTCACGTAAAATATTAGTCATCACAGTCACTATAAAAAGCTCAACTATATATATGAAATAAAACCATCTTTCCAATATCTCTTTGTTGTTGACTCTTAATATATGTGTATGTATCATTCTTGTTACTCTCTTTGTTTTGGAGAGAGCTCAAGAGAATAGTTAGCTATCAAGATGTCTCTGTATAGCTCTAAGCATTGAGCAATAAATGTTTTAAAATGTTTTAAAAGGGAGACCAAAAGGCTATATATAAACCTATTGGAATGTCTCTCTGATGTTCATTCTTTCTCATTTTATAAATGGTTTGACACTAACGTAGCTGTTAATACCTGGTTCTCTGTGAGCTCCCGCTTTTAGTATCCATTCCATTTCCAGTCTAGCCAGAGTGTTGCTATTGTCTCCCTTCCTGAGGCTGCTAGGTATCACTTGTAATATTCTAAATTTGAAACTGTGTGTGAATTCTTGCCGTCTGGTTTTGCCATAGGACACTTTGGGAGTAAGAAGCAATTTTGTGTATTTTTTATCTATATAGATTACAAGGGGTATGTCTTCAAACACTGTGCAGAGACAATTAACCTGTATGGGAGGTTGAGTGTGTTCTTCGGATTATCCTGGTAAAACAAATGTTAACTATAATAAAAAAATAAATAAATTACATGTTTTTTGGGATGCCAAACACCGCGGGAGTCAAGAGCTGTTTAGTCAAAAAAAAAAATTCATAGTTTCAAAGCCAAAAATCCCTTGTGTGAGTGCGTCATCCAAAATCAGATCGATTTTTTGATATGCAATGTTAATTTCGGTTTTTGAAGATGAAGTATATTAAGCATAATCCTACAAGTAACTCAAAGTTCTTACTAACATAATCTATCTGATCCATCAGAAATACTTCGCCCCCCTTTATCTGGTTTCATAACTCAAATGGTTTTGTCCTTACTCCAATTTTCTAATATACTACCTTCATATTTAGTCAAATTAAAAAAAATTGTGTTTGTTTATAGAAGGAGCATAAAGATCCCTTTCACATGCCTTCTCAAATAACAGTTTTATTCAGAGGTGGATTAAAAATACTTTTCTTTCTCAAGGGGTCTAAACCCAAAAGTGGTGGTTTATTACTATATGTAACAAGCTAGATTTAACTTCATTGTAAAAAAAATTCAGGACATCTATAACATCTGTTATGTTAATCTTTTTAGCAGATACAAACTTAAAACTTTTTCATGAATAAATTATTATTTCATATAAGCAGTTGGCTTATTTGTGCAGTGGGATTCTATTAGTCCATGACAGTGCTGGTGACAAAGTGGACTTCTTTGTCTGGTTACAATAGCACCCCACCCTTTTGTTCCTTGTATAACTTAAGAAAATGGATATTTATACATTGCTTAACTAACATAGGAATTCATGAACTGCTGTATATTATTAGTGATCAAATTTTATTTATCATTTGTTGACCAGATTAGTCACACTAGGCTAGTAGCCTCTTTTCTGGGCTGACCTGAAGTGTTTTGATACTACTAGGGGAAATTTGTCCAGGGCTTCAGAGAACTTCTTCTACTCTTTGGATAGTTGCCATAGGATTTTTCACATCCACCCAAACTACTACCAACTCAAACAGATGATGCTGGACTACAGTGTCAGCAATTGGTCTACTTGGCATGGGAATAAAACCCATAGTCTTCTGCACCAAAGGTGAATATGCCACTTGTTGTACCACTGACACTGGGATATGTGAACTAAATTTGTTTTTCTTTCAGACTCTTAACTAATTTTTAGCTGCATTTATTGTAAGTAAAACCAAAAATGAATGCTGTTGTATTCCTTTATATAGATGAATGTTTTTGTTGTTTACACAAGCCATGCATATCACTAACATTTACTGAATGCATGTCCATCTTGCTAATTCTTGAAGCATTCTAAATCCTTATTCTGATCAGACATTGAAATCCTCATAAAGATATATTACATTTTATAAATGTCAATATGACCACCAGGAATAATTTAGCTGATTCCTACATCAAATCAGCAAATAAAAATGCAGTGTTGTCATTGTGATTAATAGAATATGGAAATTGTGACACAAGTTATTAATATATACATCTAAAATCATGTTTATTTGCTTCATAGGTATATATTGAGCATCTAAGTAAACATTTGCATGATTCATAGGTTCATAGGTTCATAGGTTCATACTAGGCTATCTGCCCTGGGGCATTTATAAGCCTAGCCCGATTGTGTTTGGCTTACGCCACCCCTTGATTTGAGTATACTGTGCCCTTTTTAAAGTTTAGTTTACTGTGCCTCTGTCTAATAGTGACACGGAAGTAATCCCCGGGACAAACCTACGATAGATTTAAAGAGAGCATTCATACATATGAGTTTCACTTACCTTGAAACTGTCCAAATTTAATGAGGTCCAGTGCACATAAAAATAAACAAATAAAACAATAGTACTCCTACCTCACAGCCACCATAACTGTCCAAATAGTCCATAGTGAAAAAAGTTCCTGAGGCCTTATTAAGGTTTGTAAAAGTAAGGTTTCTTCATGTTACATTCTTCAATATGACAAACAGAGGAAGTAGTTATGCTGTTGCTTGTCTAACAATATCAAACATTTGGGAACCATTCCAAATAACATCTAATTGAACAAGAAAAGACATACGCTATGTTTCATTGTTCTATAATACCTTCCTTGAAGGAGAAGACATTTTTTTCTTTCTATTATATTTGAAAAACATGTTTATGTATTTGTTTGTATTTTTGGCAATAAAGTAAAAACAAATTGAGGCCTAGGATTTGCCACCATAAGTTGTTCTTTTAACCTAGATGACATAGTTACCTGTAATGTTCCATATTTTAAAAAGGCATCAATTTCAACCACAAATATGTTTTAATTACTATACTGCCAGGAGGCTATGAAACAATTGGAGGATGTTTGCTTCTACTAAAAACTTTTAATTGACCCAACACCTGACTTTACAAAAGAACTCAATGCCTTTTTGGAATATAGGACATTACAAGTAGTTATGACATCTAGCTTAAAAGAACAACTTAGGGTGGAAAATCCTAAACCTCATTTTTTTTACTTTATTGGCACAAATACATAAAAGTGTCACCAACTCTCTGGGAAGACCTAAAGTCACAGGTGTCAGATCAGTTACAGAGTCCATTAGTTATTTTTGAAAGGCTCTTTTAGACCACTGTTATATTTGGCAAAGCCTCAAAGGATAAAACATAATTTCTGAATGAAATTAAGGACTTAAGGCTGGAACAACAGTGGTATTTATGTTCCTTACATTTCAGTTCTTTACATCCATCTATTCAACATGAGTCTGTGTTATAGGCATTGACATTTTAATTAGAAAAGGCTGACATCTATACTTTTGAATTTAATGATTTTTTTGGTCCAACTACTTGAATTGGTTCTAACAAGGAATGTATTTGAGTTTGAATGACAGTTATATGTACAGCTAAAGAGTACAACAAAGGGATGTCTTTTGAACCCCTATGTACAGATCTCTTTGTGGGGCATTTTGAAGATATCTTTATTCAGGATCCTACAGTGAATTAATTTTCTTGTTTAATGATGGACTGGATGATATTATTAGATGGCACTTACATGGTTTGGAAAGGAAATAAGGAAATGTTAGGTGTTTCCTTCATTTCTTGAATAGTAATCCATATGAGAATAATTTTACTTTAAAGGCAGATTTATTTATAATTGATTTTCTTGATGTTGAGAAAATAAAACTTATAGATGGGTCAGTCATGAAAAGAGTGTATAGAGAACAATTCTATAAGAATTCATTGCTAAGCTATGATAGTTTTCATCCAAACCATATACAAATGTGTGTACCAAAACCCTAGTTTATAATTAAACAATATTGGCACATACTATTGCTTTATAATACCTTAGCTTCTGTCTTTTTCATTTCTAATACCAGGAGAAAAATGAACCCCTTTCCTAAGTCAAAGTATGATTAAAGTTCATGAAATTAGTATTGTTTCAGTCTTTGATATTAGCCCAAAGTACTCTTCGCAGTGCCCACAATGTGTCCACTCCATCTGCAATTCAAACTGATTTACAAGTAACATATCTTGGAATCCTTCTTCCACATTGCCTTTGTTTCTGTCTGCAAATCCTAGTATTTTATGATTTTGTGTCTGTGTGTACATAGGACATTGTAATCGTTGGGTATAGCAATTTCAGTGATCAGTGCTATGTTTGCCTTAGGGGCGGCGACGGTGGTGCAGCGGTTAGTGTTGTTGCTTCACAGCAAGAGGTTCTCTGGTTCGATCCTTGGCTAGGATGCCTTCTGTGTGGAGTCTGCATGTCCTCCCTGTGGCCACGTGGGTTTCCTCCGGGTGCTCCGGTTTCCTCCCACATCCCAAAGACATGCTGTAGGTGGATTGGACACTCAAAATGGGCCCTAGGTGTGAGTGTGTGTGTGTGCCTTCTGTAGAAGGTTGGGTGCCGGGCTGGCAACTCGACACTGTAAAACTCCACTGCCATTCATGAGCAGACATGTGATCCACTGTGGCGACCCCTAACTGGGAAAAGCTGAAAGAAGAAGAAGAAGTGCTATGTTTGTCTTCTTCTCCTGGACTGCTATATCTGATTTACTAGCATCTATTTTTTGAATTATTGGAAATGGGTGATGCCATATGATATAAACTTCATTTTCTATAATACTTTGTAGCTCATGTTTTCAATGCTTCTCGGCCACTTCAATATTATAATGTTTGCACAATCCACAATTCGACAGTCTTGCCACATTATTATGCTTTTCAGTTTACAGGCCTTCTCTCATTAATGTATCACAACCAGCAAAAAGATATGCAATTGTTTCTAATTCTATTTTACAAAACCTGCATTTGTCTGTTTCTCTAACATTTTCAATGGATTTTGTAAACCACGTGTATGTGATCCACTAGCATGGAGCGCTAATATTAACCTTTTGTCTTTTGGTTTAAATTCACCTCTCATTAACCATTCCTGCATTAAATCCTGATTGCAACAAGGTAGTTATAGAAGTTTTCTGTACTTGCAGCTATATTTATGCATTTTCCACATTTCTTTCTTTCTGATCTGATCCTTCACCTTATATTCTTTTTTTTTCCTCTGTTTTGTTTTTTGGCACATTCGATTGCTGCCTGATTTTTATCTACTTTTTATCTGATTTCCATTCCTGCTTGAGAATGATATACTTCTGCTAAACTAAGCAGATAAGTCATCTTAGACTTGTTCTCGTTATGTTTTAAAACTTTCGCAATGTTTAGGTCTTAGGTCCTACAACTGCAAATTTATACATGTAATCAATTTCAAGGAGGCCCATACCTCCTTCAGAACAGGAATATATAATCTTGGTACACACTGATTTTTATAAATCATTTGGTAAGCATGAAGCATTTTTCTTGTTTTCCTGTCTAACTGATCCAATACATTTTGGGCCAGTCAATGACTCTAAAACTGTAAGAACAGAAAGAGCAAATTGGTTTATAGCTTGGACTTTGTTCCTAGATGTCAGTCCTATTTTCAGTACTGATTTTAGTTTTCTAAAATATTCCTTACTCAGTTTTATTTACATTTGTTCATGTTTTATTGTTGATTCATTCTCAAATATTTATACACACCCTCTTTCTGAAGTTCTTTTATATCACATTCCTGTCTGAATCTGATATTTTCTGGATGCAAAACCAAATGACATTTTACATCACCTGAGAAAGTTCTGACTACTTGCAGTTGTGCTTTCCCTTCCTCATCTGATGAAATATACAGTTTTAAATCATCCACAAAGAGAAGATGAGACGTCTTTACACTTTGTTGTTTTCTGGAAACCAAACTGTAGCCATGACCTTATCTATTAAGCATACAGCTTAATGGGTTATGGGCAAGACAGAAGAGTAGTGGTGACAAAGAGTCACCCTAGAATATCCCCCTTTGAATGTTTATCCCTGGTATAATAATTTGTCCTTTATCATGGCTTAACTGCAAAGTAGTTTACCACTATCTCATGGTTACTGTAATGTAATCATTCAGTGTAGGGTGTATCTCATGCATTTGTAAGCTCTCTTTTATCCATGAATGTGGTATGTTGTCAAATGCTTTTTTTGTAGTCTATCCATACCATACTTAGATTCTTCTCCTCTTTATAATTCTCAATTATGACTTTATTTAACAACAAATGATTCTCTCTCACTATCGATTTCTTTTTCTCCACTCTCCTACACTACTCAGCTCCCTTACAAACTCACCTACAATACCAGACCTGCCTAACTAGGGGTCTCCCTTCTCCCATCCATCTATCACTCCCTCTCTCCCTGTGCTATTTTTGTAAGCTCAATCTATTTACTAAGCTTCCAGCCTATTCCTATTCATACTTACATGGTGCCTTTTCAGTTTGTACTCCTCTAGCAGTCTTTTTCCCTAGACTCCCCCTCTATCTTAAACCTTCTCCACTCATATCCTGCCTTCCAACCTGTAGTTACCTGCATTACTGATTGTTTTCTCGCTAACTTCTCTTCATTTGTCTCTACCCGCTCCGTTCGCCCTGCGGGCTCACTCCGCTCCCCTACCCTACCCTAAATCCCACCCACCCCAGTGCCTCTACATTTCTACCTACCTAGCCACACACCCTCACCTTTTCCTCCAATCACACCCTCACCACCATTAACCAATCTTCTCTTTCCTTCCATATTTCTTTTTTAACCACTCCCTTTCACAACCAGCATTACCTTTGCCTTGCAATACCACACCCACTACATTTGTACTAGTAACTAGAACTTAATATCCACCTTTACAATGTATAAACTCCCCACCCTAGTACTCAAACATACCTTACTCATGCTCTCACTTCTTCCCCCTTTAATATTAGCACACCTTATAACCTCCTACAAACACCCACTACTATCACACCTTCCCAACCCAACTAAACAACCTACCTCTTCAATTCCTACCTACCAAAACCATCACATCAACATCACTTCCACACCTAGCTATCTTTTACCTAAATATCATAGGATAACCCACATAAAATATGTTCACCTAAATCCTAGAAGGCTACCCCTTCCTCAAAGTAAATATACAAGCACTGCATATCTAACCCTACTACTCTCACTAAACAATGGTGATATTCACCCAAACCCAGGTCCAATTAGCTCCTCTATAAATCAGACCTTTAACCAAAACTCCACTGCTAACCCCCTACTTAAAAAACTTAACAACTCACTCTCAATAGCCAACCTCAACATACGTAGTGTTAATAACAAAACAACACAACTCCATGCTCTCTTAGAACTCTATTCCTTTGATATTATTTGTCTAACAGAAACCTGGTTAAAACCTTCAACAAAAGACACTGAAGTCATCCCTCCTGGCTATAATATCTTGCGTCTTGACAGGGTATCTAAAAAAGGTGGTGGAGTAGCTATCTTATTTAAATCTAGCCTTCAAATAACCACTTTCCACCAAAAACCTCCTCAGGACTCTAATGCTGAAATTCTTATTACCAAACTTAAACTAAACTCAGTCAAATCTATCTTTATTATCTGCATCTTTGTCCCCCCAGGAAATAATATTTCTACCATCGAAAACATCCTATCTTGGCTATCACTAAACTTACCCCAAGAAACAATTATCCTAGGTGACTTAAACATTGATTGGCAATCTTGCAACAACAAACACCCTACTAGCCATATTAACCTTTATGGTTTTTCTCAAACTATCACCTCCCCCACTAGAATAAATAAAACTAACAAAAAAGAAAGTACCTTAGACTGGATACTCACCAACAATCAACCCCATACTTATGAAACAGGAATCCTCCCTGATGATATAAGTGATCACTTATTAACTTACATTATTAGGCTCAAAACCAACCACCTACCCAAAACATAACTAGAACAATCAGAACCAAAAAAAACTTCAACTTGGAGCTATTTCAAAGTGAACTGAATGCATGTAACTGGTCCCCCTTAAAACACCTTTCTCTTGATGAAGCTGTAGATTTCTTTAATGCTAAGTTTCTGGCCATACTCAACTACCATGCCCCCACTCGCTCTGTTATAATTAGAACTAAATCTGCCCCTTGGCTCTCAAACGAAACTAAGCAAAAAATCCATCTCAGAAATAAAATCTGGAACAAATTTCACTTAACTAAAATCACAACAGATTACCAACACTACAAACAACTGAGAAATGAGACCAAAAAAGCAATAATGACCGATAAAAAAAACTATTACCTGAAATCTCAGCAAACTCGCCAAAATAATCCATAAAAGTTCTGGGCAAACATAAATCAGTTACTACAGCCAAGTCAACCTATCACATCCAACCCACAAGGCTCTGACATAAAGAATCCCAACCAAATTGCTAATGACTTTAATTCCTTTTTCAACGAAACAATTCAAACTCTAGCCAGTCAACTCTCTAGCAAAATCACAACTATATCTAATGGCAACTTAAACCCACCTCCCCCATTTCTTTTCCAACCTGTCCCAACAACTTACATTCTCTCCCTTATCAAAAAACTCAAACCATGTACTCCCTCTGCTGACCTACTACCCGCAGAATACTTGCAATTAGCAGCCAAATCCATAGCCTACCCAATTTCCATACTGATCAACAGAACCATCACTGAGGGATATGTCCCTAAACTTTGGAAAGTCTCCCATATTATTCCTCTTCATAAGGGTGGAAATTCTACTGAAATCTCTAACTACTGCCCTATAGCCCTACTCTCTCCCCTATCTAAGATTATGGAAAGATGTATACACAAGCAACTGCTTGACCATCTTCTCCAAAATAACTTACTCTCTAATACCCAACATGGTTTTAGACCTTCCCACAGTACCACCACTGCCCTCCTCTCATTTACAGACACAATCAACAAAAATCGTAACCATAACACCCTTTCCTCTGCACTTTTCTTAGACCTGTCCAAGGCTTTTGACATGGTCAACCACCAAATACTCATACACATTCTTCAATCTTTGTCACTTGAAATCCAACCTATTAACTGGTTCAAATCCTACTTAAATAACAGGCATCAAGCAGTACTCTGGAACTCCACTCTATCTTCCCAGCTACCTGTTAACATTGGTGTCCCCCAAGGGTCCATACTGGGTCCCCTCCTATTTTCTTTATTTACCAATGACCTCCACCAAGTAGTTCCCCAAGCTACATGCATACAATAAGCAGACAATTCTACACTAATTTGCTCAGCCACATCTGTATCAGATCTTCACTCCCTTACACAACACATATTTAATTCTGTAGAAGAATGTTTTTCACAACGCTGTCTCCTACTTAACCCCAAAAAAACCTAAACTTCTTCTCTTCACACCTTCCAGTAAATCTCCCCATATAGACTTTACAATAACATCTAAAAATGGCACACCTATATCACAAGATCCTACTACCAAACTACTAGGCATTACCATTGACAACAACCTTAACTTCGATACCCATATAAGCAACACTTTGAAAACTATTAATAAAAAAATAGGCTCTCTTTACAGAATCAAACCATTCCTCACTCCAGAATCTAGAATAACTATTGCCCACTCCCACCTTATCTCTCCCCTTCTCTATGCCTCACCCATATTTACTAACTTATCAAAAAATAATCTTTTGAAATTAGAAAACTCATACTACAACATAGCCAGATTTGCTACAGGTAACCCTTTCAGAACCCACCACTGTACTAATCTAAAGCAACTAGGCCGGCTGGAATTTCAGCAGCAAATAAATATTAATCAACTAGCCATAGCCCATCAAATTCTATATCAACCTGCCAAAACACCTGTACTATCTACTCTTATTTACCCTACCATAACCTAAAGTCCCTAAGATCCGCACACAAACTTCTTGTAAATATTGACAAAGCAAACAACAAGGCTGGAGATTCACTTTTCTCTAACACTGTTGGAAAACACTGGAACCTGCTTCCCTCTGAACTTTCTACTATTCCTTCAAAATCTCTCTTTAAAAAGAAACTTAAGCTCTACCTCAAATCACAATGACTGTGCCCCTGTACTAATCATGACTAACTCTAGCTCTTGACACCTGACTAAATTCTAAACCTTTAGAACCCTAAATCTACTTCATATTTACATCCACTGATCTATTTCTCCTTCTTACTATCTATATATATTTAAAAAAAAAAAAGTGTGTTTTTTTATATATATTCTTTCCACATGTTATACCACTAGATGTACTTATATAACTGCTATTTTCTTCTTACTTTCCTTTATCCTCAATTACTGTACATTATGCTAGTATTCTCCAAGAATGTCACTTGTAACAATATTTTTGTAACAATATTTTTACCATTTATGTTCTACTTACTGCATTTTTACACTTTATAACTATGTCACCAGTTATAATGTTTTCTTTTACTCTGTTATTTTCATGTATTTCTTTAATGTAAATTAATTTTAACTTTGGAGCTTATCTCCTCGGGCCTCTACTGAAAATGGACATATATCGAGCTAGACTAGCCCGGTCAACAAATGTAAAATAAAAATAAAAATAAAAATAAATAAAATGATCCTTGGCTCCATATGACTTTCTTTTCTTACCCTTTTTTGTTTATTATCATGATTGTGTTGTCTTCTAAATGACTATAAACTCTGTCTGCATCAATTCCAGTGTATAGTTTATACATCGCAAGTTATTGGCCTATAGTTTTTATGATATCTTGCAGAAGGAGTATTGTTTTCCCTGTTGTTAACCAGGTTGGCATCTATTCAGGGTGTGCATATAAGTAGTTTCTACTTGTGGCTAAATCTTCATGTAAAGATGTTAGTTAATACTTTTAGCCAGAGTTAGGTACTGCATCTGGGTCTGGGGTTTTCCATTTAAGAGCTTTCATTCATTTTCTTTCATTCATTTTGTTTCAATTCCTTTGTCCGTTACTTCATCCAGTTTCATATCCTGTACATTTCACCTTCTTATTCCTTCTTTTACTTCTTCCATCATTCAGCAGCTTTGTTATGTTCCACAGGATCTTCATAGATATTTATCCAAAATGTGTCTATTTCTTGTTGTTTTTAGCGGTGTTTGTATTCCTTTTCCCTTGTTTACCAATTATGTATAAAACATTTTTGGGTCACCAATAAATTGCTTATTTTATACTTTTCCTTTATATATTATCTACATATCTTCTGAGTTTTTCTGCCTTTGCTGATACCTTTAGTTTTTTATTTGCAATAGTACATGATAGAGCTTGGTCTGTTCTGATACTGAGCATTGCGTTTATCACATCTATTTTTCTAAGTATTTTGCTGATCTGTTGCTAGGTTTAAAAATGTAGTTAAAATCAAAGAGATAATTAAACAACATTGACATGTTATTTCCTGAAAACAGTTTAGCTTTCATATTGCCTGGGAAATGCCTATTTAGTTGTCATAATGGGAACAATTTATCTCAGAGTTTTTCATCATTGAAACACACTAAGCCAAATGGGGTTATGGGAGAAAAGCAATTATTTGGAAGCTATCCATGTGGACAGTGTGTAAAATGCAAATACATTTTCCAGTTTATAAATTTTACTACTAAGAATGTTATTATTTTTTTTTAATTACACATTATGCTTCATGTGTTTTGAAATGTGTTATCTATTTAGTCCAATGTGTTTGTGGCTCATTTGACATTGGTCAGGCATCTAGGCAGTTTAAAGACAAAATCGTTTTGCATCTCAGTGATTTAAAATGCAGATGGGAAAGAAGTACACTGTGTGAGTATTGTAAAGAACATCAAGGTGCTAGATTTGTTTTTAGTGGAGTCAATAAAGTTGACTGGGATTCTTGAATGCTGTGCTATATCAGGAAATTTTAGACAGGAAAGAGAAGAGATGGCTAGTAAACACAGAAACTTTATTTCAACCTAGACATAATTTGTAATTACATTTACTAGCTGTATTCATGTTTGCACTAATGTTAGTTTGAATGTACTCTGCTGTGTTGGTTGCAGAAGATTATGTAGCATAATTTATAAGCTACATCAATTTATTATATCGAATCTGTTTTCTCAGAAGAAGCTCATTATTTGATTGAAGCAAGCTTGCTTGGTATTATGCTCCGATAAAAGATTGTCATTACATCTTAGTTACTTTTTTTGATTTTGTATCATTTAATCCATGCAGAGTGTTGGTTTCTTTACATTTTGGTATGTAGGTTCATAGCTAAGTATTAGGCTAACTGCCTTTGTGGGCCATTTTAAGCCTAACCAATTACCTTATGTAAGAATCAAGCCCTACACCTTGTGCCTACAAGGTAAACACCTTAACCATTATGCCAACCTCAGACACACATGTATATATATA